>NC_058419.1:89979262-90174938 GCF_002201575.2 Neomonachus schauinslandi
AAAGAAAGAAACTAGAGATGTAAGCAAGATAAAGTACTAGGTCCATTGTATTACCCCAAATCGCCATGTTTATGACAATTAAGCCTTCCTAATATCTTGGGCATTACCTTTATTTTAATCTCCTCATTAAAAATTTAACAGTAAAAGAACCCAAGACAGAAAATAAAGATACTCTACAAACTGAAAACCCATTTCTGAGTAACCTTTAGCAATCATATTTGACTAAAAATCCCAGCATCTTGTTTCCCTTCCCCTTCACCCACTAGTGAAGTCGTAAGACTGGAAGGGACTTGACAGGTCCCCATGATGGATGTCTCTGATCAATGGTTGTCCAGGCTCTCTAGGAATACCTTCAGGGACAGCTAGCTCACTACCTTGCAAAATAACCCATTCCATTGTTGACACCTACTTATTGTCAGCTCTTGTATCCAGCTAAGAACATGCTTCCCTGTGACCTCCACCCTGGAGCAGGTTCTAGTTCTGCTCTTTAGAGCAACATAAAACAAGTCTAGTCCTGCTTCCCAGTGGGAGCACTTCAAAGGAAAACAGTAAAAATTCCATGTTCCCACATTTGTTATATGTCAATTATCTATGACGGTATACCCCAAAATTTGGTGGCTAAAAATAACCACCATTTTTATTACTCATTACTCTGTGGGTTAGGAATTTGGACAGGTCAACAGGACAGCTCATCACTGTTCCATGTGACTCCACTGGGCCTGGAGGATGGAAGATGGACCCACTCAACCATCTATTTTTGAAGTCCCACTCAAAAATAAATGACTGGTGCTATCTGTTGGGTGGGCACTTAGATTCTCTTCCAAGTGGCTTCTCTCTCTCCACTTGGTCTCTCATTCAGTCACCCAGCCTGAGCTTCGTTTTGTGGCAACTCTCTTGCAAAATGGCAAAATCAGAAGCTGTGAAACCTTTTAAGTCTTAGGCCAGGAAGTCACATTGTCACTTCGGCCATGTTCCATTGGCAAGTCACAAGGCCAGCCACAATTTAAGGGAGGGAAAATCAGCTCTACCTCTTGGTAGGAGGAGAGGCAAAGTCACATTACAAAAGGGCACATGGCCTGGGTGGAATTGTTGCAGTCATTTTTGGTAACAACCTACCACTGAAGGTTACAACATAGAAAGAAAAGATAGAGTCTTCGCCATTCAGCTCAGCATCTTGTAGAAGCACTCTAGTTGAGGTGGCACACTTTATAAAGGGTTATTGGCAAGCAGGAAAATCACAGAAGAAGAATTACAAATGGTCAATAAACATAGGGGGAAATGCTCAATGCCTATAGTAATGAAAGCTCACAGAGGACACTTCTCATCTGCCAAAGTTACTAAGTCTTTAAAAGTTATCCACCTTTGAATGTAAAGGATCTGTAGCATAAACATTTGCAATTTCAACTATTTGAAAGCAACCTCACAGGCTAGATTTGACCTGTAGTAATTTGAAAGTATCCTGAGGCCCAAATTTGAATGCCACACACCAGGAGTGCAGAACAGAGTCACTGAAACTAGAAATGGAGCTCTGGAGAGCCTCTAAAAAATAAATCTCAATTCAACTTTGCTATTTTCTGCTACTTCTGCATGTCAGTCTACTTATAAGCTGGAAGGAAATATGCCAAAATGTCAAGAATACCTGAGTAGTGGGTGATTTATACTGTCTTCACATTTTTTTGTATTTTTCACATTGCTTTTTTTCCAAATATTTTACTTTTATACTCAGCTAAAAAGAGTAAAGATTAGGCCCAGGATTGAATGCAATATTCCAATTAGGGTTTCTATCATTTTTCTTGAATAAGACAAGCACATCCTCCATCCAGATCTTTGCATTCATGGTTCCCTCCGCCTGCAGTGTTCTTCCTCCCCCCCCCAACTTATTCTTTACTGCCCTCAAATCTTTGTCCAAATGTCAATGAAGCCAGCTCCCACCACCCTATTTAAAATTGCAAATAACCCCTTGCAATTACAGCACTGCCTTTCCCCCTTCCCCACTGATTTTTTCCATAGCTCTTATATCTATCTAATAGCTCATATAACTTATTTATTTGTGTATTGTCTCCTCACCCCTACTCTTCATAGAATTTAAGCTGCAAGGGGGCAAGGAGGTTGCATCCACACAGCCTAGAACAGAGCCTCGCACATAGTAGGTCTTCAATATATGTTGTGGTATGATGAGCTTTTAAAAATCAGATTCAGTCCTGAGACCTGCATCCTACATTTCTCTTCGTTCAATCGCCAACCACATCAGCTTTCTTAGCAGTCACACTACACAGCTGTCTCTTATTAAATTTGTTGTCACTGAAACTCCCAGACCTTGTGCACAGGAACTACTCTCATATCCTGTCCTGGTATAAATCATGACTCTATATTTTTTATTAAACTTTAAGTTCAAGTCCCTGCATTTATCTTGCAAGTGTTGGCCATCCTTCCAGCCGGTCAAAATCCTTTTTGAATTTTGATTCTAACATCTCTTGCACTGGCTACAGCTCCCAGTTTTGAGTTTGCAGATTTGAAAAATGTTTTAAACATCTTCATTGGTTTGTGTGGGACAGGGCCTAATGAACAAGTGGAAAGTGTTGAACAAATGGTGACTTGTACCAGATAATTTATGCATATGTACATTCTCTTGCTTAATCCTCTCAAGGGCACCATGAAATGAATGTTATTTCCAATTTACAGGTGCAACAACTGAGGCTCAGATAAATAGGCCACTTGCTCAAGGCCTCACCTATAGTAAGTGGTAGAACCAAGATTCCTACTTGGATCACTGAAAGCCATATACAACTGTTATCTAAAGACTGTCTCAGGTCTTTATGGCCACCAAGAACCCTTAAATTCCAGAAATAGGTTGCTGGCTACAATCCTAATTGAAGTTACAAGCACTGCACTTAAAACAATATTTCTGGGTCAATGGTTAACCCTCAGTATGCTTCAGGATCACTTGGGAAACTTAAAAAAAAATTACTGCCCAGGTTCTACCTCTCAGAATTTCTGACTCAACTTGTCTGCCATAAGGCACCCTAGTTTATGCAACTTGCCCACGTGACTCTAAGGTGCAGCTAAGGTTAAGAACCACTGCATATAGACAGAATGGAGGAAATGCAAAACTGCCAGCGTTCAGTGATTTCTAAATGAGAGAAATGCTCCATTTGCAGAACCCTCACATGCTCTCAAAAACCCAGGCATATATTACAGATGCATATATAACCAACACCAACCCCCTGCCCTCTTTTCTTCCTTTTCTTAACTCCACCCAGGTTTCCACTATCACCTTTCTGGAGTGTTCTATATGCTTGTCATACTACACACACACACACACACACACACACAGTGAGACCTTCTTGGTATCCTGTGGAGGTAGGTCCTAGGACAACTCCTTTGATGCTCTTGAAGTCCTTCCTTGGGGAGATCCCTAATGCCATTTGGTTTTTTTCCAAGATTGAGTAAAACATATTATGTTTTTGTATCTAAATTAAACCGAGAATCAAACATTTACATCAGTGGGTGTTACATGAACAGATCTATTTCTTCACCATCCTTGTACTTTTGTTTTGCTTTTCTGCACAAATCTGTTTTATTCCTCATAGGCTTAAATCTACTTATTTCTAAAATACTGTTTGAATTTGAACGTATTTATATATTTATGATCATGCTTACTTTTGATTGTTTTGCTCCTTTACTTTGTTTCCCTAGGCCACACCACATCTCCCTCCATTTTATACACTCCCACAGACAAAAATCTAAAAGAGCAATGTAGAGAAACTTCAATTTTTGTAAACACTGAACTGACCCAGCTGTGAAATAATAACACAAAGAACAATTTTCAATTCCACATTAGTGGGAATGTATTTCCCAGAGGTTTTTTGGTTTTGGTTTTGTTTTGTTTCTCTTCCCCCACCCCACTCTCATGAAGCATCAAATCCCCAGCCAGGTGACTTTTAGATGGTCAATCTGAAACTACAGTGAATGTGTGTGTTTAATGTTAATGGGCCCTACCTTCCTGGCGTAAGCAAATAAAGGCCTTCAGAGAATGTAAAGAAACCACAGTGAACATCAATCAAAATCCTTTAAATAGTAGTGTACCTTTAATACATCGTCCCTCCTGAGGATATCAAACTCTAATAATCTGTAATGTTGAGACTTCAGCCGTGTACGTTCTGTGCCATGGGGATTGCAGAATGTAGCTTGTGTCTCACTGTACTTCTCTGATAGGCACAAAGAAATTAGCCCAAGTACCGTCTGATGGAGAGGAGGAGCCCCGTATATCAGCGCCTTTTGCTTAGACTTCCCTGCCTCTCCATTGGGGGTCAGGCACCATCCTCGATGGCCTTTCTGTTCAAAATGTGTTTTCTCGGGGATTACCCTCTTTTCCACATCCTCCTCCTCATCACAGTCCCTCCAGCAGACAAACACACATTACCCCCCAGTTCTCAAGTGGGGCCCTTGCCCAGCTTATTCTACCTAACAAACCTTCCATTCAATCCACTCATTCTAGTAGCTGTCATGGATCGCCCACCAAGTGTAGAGTCCTGAGCGAGATACAGAATATAGGTCATAAAAATAGCTCCCTGGCTCTTTACGGAACCAGTGGGGTTGTGAGGATTCTAGATAATATAAGTCTGTTATCTCCATTTTACACATGAGGAAATGGAGGTTTAAATAGGGACGCTTAGGGTGGCACAATCGGTTAAGCATCTGGCTCTTGGTTTCGGCTCAGGTCATGATCTCAGGGTCGTGAGATCCAGCCCCTCATTGGGCTCCATGCTCAGTGTGGAGTCTGCTTGTCCTTCTCCCTCTGATCCTCCCCCACTTGCTCTCTCTGTCTCTCTCTCTCTAATAAATAAATAAAATCTTTTTAAAAAGAGAGAGCGAGATCAGCTCACTTGCCCAAATCCACACACAGTGAATAAGTGGTAGAGTAGGAATGAAAGCTCATGTCAGTCTGACTCAAAAGCTCTCCTTATGACTGCCCCAAATAAACTCTTTCCCCTGTGATGATAGAGGGGCAAAGACATGTAGACAATTTTTCTGGAAAGTTAAATAAGGCTCTGAGTTCAAAGGTTAACATTTTCATTTCATCGAGAAGATCAACATGGTTTTGAGAAGTAGGTCTTTGTAGGCTTTGGGGTGGAAAATTGTTTTTAAATGATATTTTACAGAGCCTAATCTAGCAAAATTAACCAGAGGGGGAGAAATGAGTCTTAACAGAGACCAGGTAGCAGGCAGCTGATACAGAAGTAAACACATGGCCTTTGGGGTTCATTACATCTAGGTTTCAATCCCAGGTCACCGAATACAGGCTGTGTAATCCTTGGGCATGTCGCTTAGCCCCTCTGATCCTCAGTTTCTCCTTCATCCTGTAAAAGGGGGAGTGTGCTACATACCTCGCAGGACTGTATACTTATTATACTGCTAAGAGTGCCTAGCACATAGTAAGGACTTCCCTATTGCCAGATGGGATGGCATATTGAAAGAAAGTAGTGGGGAAGAGAAGGGCTTGGAAGGAACTGGAGCCACGGTGAAGGAAAAATTGAGTATATTCAGTAAATGATTGATGAGAAGCTTGACAGAGAGGGATGGAGCAGAGCACTTGGCTTTGGGGCTCAGTGAGCCCCACCCCAATAGAACACGCTAGTAACCAGTAAACATTGCTGCTCAGAACAGGACTGGTCAACTGTACAGCACTGTTGACTTTCTAAGAGCCCTTTCAAATTCCTTCTTCTGTTTTATGATAATAGTGTGACCCATACTGGCTTAATGAGACACTCCATTTGGGGAAGATCCCGATAAATATTTTCATGTTAATAAGAGGAATGAAGTGATCGTCCACAGTCTCTTCAGTAGTCACTGCTTTTGGTCAAAGTATAAACATTGTGATGGTCACAGTTGGTTCTTTGGGGAACTTCAAGCCCCCAGTGCATCTCATAATGATTGGCAGCCCAGTGCTGAGTCCACACACAGCCCTACTGATACTCACACAACTATGCAAATACATTACAGGGCTGTTCACTACCATGTGGTTTGTAACAGAAGAAAAAAGGAAAATAACCTAAGTAACCATCGGGAAGGGACAGATTAAATAAATTATGATATATTAATACCTGGAATACTATGTCATGTTCTTTTGAACAAAATGTATAAAGATGCACAGATAGAGAATAATCTCCACGATGCATTATTAAGAGGAAAAAACCAAGGCACAGAACAATACGATCCTGTTAGCTTTTTCCCAAAGAAGATGTAGAGATAAGTACACTTAGATGTGCATCAAAAAATTCTTAGGAAGGGGTGCCTGGGTGGCTCAGTCGGTTAAGCATCTGCCTTCGGCTCAGGTCATGATCCCAGAGTCCTGGGATCGAGCCTGGCATTGGGCTCTCTGCTCCATGGGAGGCCTGCTTCTCCCTTTCCCACTCCCCCTGTTTGTGTTCCCTCTCTCACTGTGTCTCTCTCTGTCAAATAAATAAAATCTAAAAAAAAAAAAAATTAAAAAAAAATTCTTAGGAAGATTCCAGAAATGACTAACAGGGTTATTTCTGAAGGGTGGGGTATGGGTTAGAGGGAAAAAAGAGTCTACACATCAGTTTTTGTTTTATAAAGTCCTATTCTGTTTGAAATATTTACTTTGTGAATGTATTCGTTTTATGCTAAAAAAGAAAAGTAGTTTTAAAAAAATCTCTATGGTTCTGTGAAGTTCAGCAGGCTGAAAACACTCCATCAAATCCAACAGCTTAAATTAAAGAGACAGATGTGCCTCTTCCCCAAGTCAATGATTGTGTTTGTATTCTGTATGCTATTAGGTGATTGTTTTGCTCTGGAGGAATTTTATTTGATTTTAAATTAGAGATAAGTGAGTTATACTCATAGGGCTATTGTATATACAGAGTGCTGGAATTGAATGCCTATTGGCAAGGGCAGCCTCATTGATGGGTATCATGAGCAAATATCTTTCCAGACATTGGAACAGTAGTACCTCCAACACAACAGTATTACGAGTAACATCAACTAATCTTTGGGTGTGCTCCGTGTGTGCCCAGCCGGGTGCTAGGGGTCTCACCTGCATTATCTCATTTAATCCTCACAACACCCTTGCAAGGTAGGTATTCTTAATGCCATTTTCAAGATGAAGCCAACTCTTACCCTCCTAGCTAGAGAATTCTTCCAAATCGTTTCTTGAAATGTTTGAACTTGCAAGTTACCAAAACCACATGTAGAAAGCATGCTTAGTTGTCATCATAGCATTGAGGACTTGGCACTTTCTTAAAGGCCCCAAATCCAGGGAGCCTGAGTAACTCAGTCGGTTAGGTGTCTGCCTTTGGCTCAGATCATGATCTCAGGGTCCTGGGATAGAGCCCCACGTCGGGCTCCCTGCTCAGCGGGGAGTCTGCTTCTCTCTCTCCCTCTCCCTCTGCCCTTCCCCCTGCTCGTGCTTGCTCTCTTACTCTCTCTCTTAAATAAATAAATAGAATCTTAAAAAAAAAAAGTCCCCAATCCTCTGACATACCAACATGTTCAGGAGCTCCCCCCTCCAAAAATTCACCAGTAGGAACCCTGGAAGTCAAACATGGCCTTTGGGGTAGATTCCTGAACCTCTTGACCTCAGTTTTTCATCTCTAAAATGGGAATAGGAATACTCTCCTGACCTCCTCCAGAAATTTTTAAAAGGATCAAAGAAGGGGCGCCTGGGTGGCTCAGTCGTTAAGCGTCTGCCTTTGGCTCAGGTCATGATCCCAGGGTCCTGGGATTGAGCCCCGCATCAGGCTCCCTGCTCCACGGGGGTCTGCTTCTCCCTCTCCCACTCCCTGCTTGTGTTCCCTCTCTCGCTGTGTCTCTCTCTGTCAAATAAATAAATAAAATCTCTAAAAAAAAATAAAAAATAAAAGGATCAAAGAAGGTAATTATGTGAAAACTCCAAGTACATCCTCCATCCAGATCTTTGGCTTTCCTTCACAGGCAAGAAAACTTATAGTCAACAGTGATCAACAAATGCAATGAGTTTGTTTCACAGAGTCAAAGATTTTTAGTGCTACAAAGATCCCAGAAACCACAGACCCCTGATTTTCAAGATAAGAGCCCTTGGGGGAAAAGAGCCAAAGTGACCTATCCAACATCACACAGCAGAATCAGCCCTCAAACCTCAGTGTTTCCAATCCACATCTCAGACACTTTCTACTTCCTTGGTTGTCTCTCCTTGCGTCCTCATCACTGCGTCCCACCCTCTAAAGCCTTTACCTGCCAAGTGCTGTTTTAGTAGGCAGATTCCCCCCACCGCCATCACCCCCGGCCGAAAGTCAGAGATGTTTCTCTGACCCTCAGTTTCTTCATCTGTGAGATGAGTAGTGAGCAACAGAGGCCATCCTGCTTTTGTATGCCCCATGGCTAAGAGAGTGGGGACTCCACCGTCTCCAACAGACACTGCTCCCAGCAGAGCTAGTTATACTCAGAAGCTCAATAGGCAGGGAACAATTTATGGAGTCATTGAAATTGTCCCCCAAGGAAGTATCTCAGCACCAAAAAAGTCTGAAATCCCACTAGTAGAAAGCCATCCCTTTGGGTTAAAGTTTGGGTCTCACAATTCTCTGTTAATGTGTAAATACCCTGAAAGGGACAGCACAGTGGTCACTTCCGGCCATTAACACTGGAGCTCAGGGGACTGGGAAATAGATACTGGCCTTGGAGTTGGAGCTGAGCTCAGATCCAGTCTCTGCCACTCTGCAGCTATGTGAATTTGGGAAAGATGTTGAGCCACTCCAGACCTCGGTTTTCACACCTGTAAAATGGGTATAATCACCCTCATTTCACCAGGGTGGGGATAAGGAAGGTGTGTGTGGCATCTGGCTAATCCTTCCTCAGTAAATGGTGTTGCCATTACTATGTTATTGATGATGCTGCCTTTTAAGGTTTTTTGTTTTTTTTAAATATGACAGGGTGCATGAAAGACCCACAGGGAATAGGTTTGGGGTGGGGGGCACGGAGAGGACCAAGAACATCAGAGTATACCAAAACACCAGGCACAGAACTAGGCCCAAGAATCCATTAAAGGATAATTTTTTTAAAAAGGTAGAATTGTGACTCTCTTACACCAACAAAATGAACACCTGTCAAAGGTTTGATTTAATTCATTAGTTAATAAGGGAACCAGTAAGATTTTACAACCTATTCCAAAAAGAATTCGAAGCACCACTCATTTATAGGCAGATAAGGAATCCTGAAACAAAATTACAGATACAAGCAAAATGAGCCAAAAGCCAATTGCATTCATTCAACCAGACACAACGAATTTGTGTTCCTGTGGGAAAAAAAATAGTTTGCATTCTTATCAGTTGACAACAACTTACAGAGTTGTAAAAAAAAAGCTCAATGACAGTGAACAGTGGGGATAACCATGAAAGGTAC
Source organism: Neomonachus schauinslandi (assembly GCF_002201575.2). Lineage (NCBI taxonomy): Eukaryota > Metazoa > Chordata > Mammalia > Carnivora > Phocidae > Neomonachus > Neomonachus schauinslandi. The sequence continues at coordinate 89,988,659 of NC_058419.1, forward strand.
ACTAGACAAGACACTTAGTAATTCTCTTTTCTATTTCAAAGACTTGCACAATTTTTCCTGATAAGTCATCCAAAATTATCTGACACAGCGGTTCCTTGAGGTCAGGGCCCTGGGAAAGGTGGGCAGGGAGGAGAGGGGGACTTGGAGAGAATATGGAAGGAGACAAAGAAAGAGAACAGGTTTTCTCTTCCTCTGAAACATAAGGACGACCTGTAATAGAAGACTAGCCCTGCTGGAGGTCTGTTTGCTTTGCCCTTAATAAAAGACAAGCAGTGTGTGACAGAAACTTAATTATCTCTTGATATTCATTCTGCTTTTCTTTCTTAGTAACAGAATCCACCATTTTTTTTAAGCTGGACACAGAGCCATCCAGAATAAAGACAACACTTCTTAGACTCACTGATGTGTCCACATGACTAAGTCTTCCGGCCAGTGGGATGTGAGCTGAAGAGTTCTGGGAAACTTCCAAGATTGGTCCTTATAGGGAAAGTACATGCCCTTCCTTGACCCTTCTGCTTTTCTGGCAACTAAAAGATAAACGTGAGGACTGGAGCTTCAGCAGCCATCTTGGTGAATACCACCTGTTGAGCCTAGCTGAGCATCAAGCTGGCAGGAGCCCCTGACTGATAACTTCATAAAACTGCCTTCTGCAAAAGAGAGAAATGGACCTTGAACTTTTATTTTTATTTTTATTTTTTTTACTCACATTTGTTTCTGCTCTTTTGGTTTGGGTGTTCTGTCACATGCAGCTGAACCTAATCCCAACTGATGGGGGGAGGAGCCCTGGGGAAAGTTTGAGTTGTTTCCTGGGGAATTTCCATTTAAATTCACAGTGGTTTCTCTGAAAAATGCATTTCTATTTATAGCTAAACGGCAACTCTGTGCGGCCCTCCATTACTACCCTCTGCTCACTCACCTGTACAGAGTTTCCTAGGGGACAGAGTAAACTTTGCCTGTGACCCACAAGGGGCATTTGGAGACCTCACCTACAATTGACAGTAGGGATTTACAAATAACGGTAGTTATTGTAAAGAAGAAGAGAAGCCCAATGCAGTTCCTGGTGTTTGCCCCGTACCTGCACTGAAAAACCAGTCCTCCAGCTCCCAGCCCAGGATGATCAGGTCGGTTTTTGAGCAGGAAGGGAGCCCACTGAAAGCAGCGCTATGGGAATGGGACCAAAAGGAAGTCCCGCGTGCTGGGAGGGAAGAGTTCACTCCCCTTCTGACTATCTGCATTTTTATAGCCTGAATAATCCAAAACCACATCCAAAATAAAACCCGGTGGCGTCTGGTTTTTGGACACATTCATTCTTGCAGCGGCTGCAGATTTACCTGGTGATTGTTATTTTCCTGGAGCTAATGTTAGAGTGATGGCATTCCCCAAACACATGCTAACTAATTGCAGGCAAAGCAAGCCGAAGAAGCCATACTGGGATTAAAATTTTGATGCAGATAATCAACAAACCAAATAATCCACCCACTGATAATCAAATTGACCAAACTATGTAATTTTCAGACTCTGCTCGTCCTCCGTATATTTCCTGTGAGATAGTAGCATACCAGCTCTCAGATTTTTTTATACTTTTCTTTTTAAGGCACCCAACATTCCATCCACTTCTTTAAGTGTGTTCTGAAAACTCCGCGGTCTCTGTGAAAATTAAGCCTTTTTCTTTCAAGCTCCATTAAAAATCCATATTTTGAGGAATTGTTTGAAGATCTTTCCCAAGGAGTAAGATAATATTTTACACAAAGAAGCCTAGCCCTTCTGCAGACATGAGAACCCTGGGAATCACGTTTGCATCCAACTGATGCTTGGAAGGTGCAGGTTGAGGACTTCCATACAGATCTGACTAAAACATCGAAAAATAAAACTATACACTGTTGGGGCGCCTGGGTGGCTCAGTTGGTTAAGCGACTGCCTTCGGCTCAGGTCATGATCCTGGAGTCCCGGGATCGAGTCCCGCATCGGGCTCCCTGCTCGGCGGGGAGTCTGCTTCTCCCTCTGACCCTCCCCCCTCTCATGTGCTCTCTCTCATTCTCTTTCAAATAAATAAATAAATAAATCTTTAAAAAAAAAAAAAAAAACTATACACTGTTTGCTCTTTTACCTCTTATAATTCAAAATATTTCTTCCTATCCTCTTTTCTGATTTTTTTGGAAGCAGGAAAGAAAATCTGTTGCTTTTGTTTGCTGTGCTCTGAAACTGTTTTTTTTATTTTTACTCTTAAAAACCCCATGGAGGGATGAGTAGGCAAAGCAAGGGGGATTTTTAGGGTGGGTGAGAATACCCTATATGTATAACCTACGTACTCTAAAATGGTGGATACATGCCATTATGCATTTGTCAAAATTCCCAGAATGTATAGCACCCAAGAAGGCACCCTAAGGTAAACTCTGGACTCTGAGTGATGATGTGTCAATGTCGGGTAATCGATTGTAACAGATGTAGCACCCTGATGGTGGATGTTGATAATGGTGGAAGTTATGCATGTGTGGGGACAGAGGTATATGGGAAGTCTCTGTACCTTTCCTTCAATTTTGCTGTGAACCCAAAACTGTTCTAAAAAATAACATCTCGGGGCTCGTGGGTGGCTCAGTTGGTTAAGCATCTGCCTTTGGCTCAGGTCATGATCTCAGGGTCCTGGGATCAAGTCCTGCATCAGGCTCCCTGCTCAGCAGGGAGTCTGCTTCTCCCTCTGCCCCTGCCCCTCCCCCTGTTCATTCTCTCTCTCTCTCTCTCGCTCTCTCTCTCGCTATCTTTCATAAATTAATTAATTAATTAATTAATTAATTAATTAAATAAAAATAAAGTCTTAAAAAAAAAAACCATGCACAGGTCGGAGGGGCATCTCATCCCACACCGCCAACATATGAAGGCATCCAGACCTGTGGTTTTAGTGTCAAACTCAGTGCCTAATCCCTCTGCAGCCCATCAGAAGGTTAGAGATAGAGTCCCCAGGAGGCTGCCCACCTTTCCAGAAGTGGCTGACCTCTTGTTCACAGCCCACCTTCACTAGTAAGGTGCCAAGTCCACTTTCTCTGCAAACCACTGGCATCAGACTCATTAAAATAACAAACAAAAATATCCACATTATTGAAGACAGTCATTTTCACCTCTTAACCTTGCCATCCGTGACCTTCGACAATTGTTTTCTTTCAACTTGACTTAAAAGGGCTTATTTCTTCATTTATTTGTATCTACTTCCCTAGACTTGGGGCTTAGGCCTGCTGAGGTTGTAACTGAGCTCCCACTGTATTAATACAAAGGAAGCCTTAAATCGATGGTCCTCAAGGGTGATCCTCTGACTTTTAGCATCAGCATCACCTTGTTATAAATGCAAATTCTGAGGCCCTGCCACCCTGGATCTATAGAATCAGAGTCTGGGAATGAGGTGGAGAATGAGGAGAGCCAAGCCCTCTAGGTGATTCTGATGCATGCTCAAGTTTGCAAACACTGCCCTAAAGCAATGATTACTACTGGGATCACCTGGGGACTTTTCCCATGCCAGCTCCCCATGCCCAGAGAATGGGATTTACTAGGTCTGTGATGGGGCCAGAAAGGATAGTTTTAAAAAGCTCCCTAGTGATTCTTAGACTCAGTGCTAAATAAGAATTACCATGTGGTCACCCATGATAGCTATAAAGAATGCATTTGGCCAACTACCTTGTTTCCACAGTATTTTATTTCAAAGAAAGAATTTGGGAGGGCTGGATGACGGATGGACAGACCAATGGAAGAAAACAGCCAGGAGATCAGCCTTGCTTCTAGTTATAATAGCCAATACATTTTAGAAGCCTAATTTGAAACCTTCTCAGAACCAAGAGATAACTCTATAAATAACCAAAGATCAAGGTCGTTTAAGACCAAAACTCCCTCATCTTTTCCTTTTGACATACGGCCTGCCCTTAATGCATTTCCATCTTTAAGTGTTCTTATTTGGGGTAGCAGGAAAGCGAAGAAAGGAAACCAACATTTATGGGCCAGGTACTTTATACTGAGTAGCGCATTTAACCAGCTCAACATCCCCCTCAAGGAGCTAGTCCCCCTCACAGAGGGAGAAACTGAGCCTCAGACATTAAGAAACATTCCCAGTTTCCAACAACTACTAATCGGCCGAGGTGAGATTTGAACCTAAGTCTGGCACCGAAACCCACACTGGTACCATCTCTTCTCCATACTATCCACTTGCATTTTGTGGCTGTTGAAGTTCCAAGTAGCAATGTGTTTTCCATGCAAAAATTGCCTCCGTTGACAGCAAACTTGACTTGCTTTGAAACGATAGGGTTTGAAAAAGTTAAAAACCCAGACCAAATGGGAGAAAGCAAAAGCATCTGAACGTATTCAGCCTGGAAGAGAGATTTAAGATTGAGAGCACTTTAATGAGAGTTTTTGCAGTTCTAAAAGATCATTCCACTTCATAAAATGGAAACTAGAATCGGTGAATCTCTATCCTCACCGGGAACTGTGTGGTCCTGTGTGGGTTTTAGTTTCCAAAATAGGCATATTTGGTATACGCCCTGTGAAGTCATGTCTGAGCCACCTCATCTGGGGAAGAAAGTGGGGCTCAAACACTTCCAAGAAAAGATTGTTTTTTTAATCTCTATTTCAGCTAGCAGCACCTAGCACAATGCCCAAGACATGATTGGTGTTTTCAATATTTGCATGTTGAATAAATACAGTTGAATTTATGAGCAATTGTTAAACAGACGAAAGGGTCACCTAGGATATCCTTGGAGAAGCTGAGAGGTTAACAAGTTAATTGATAAATAGATATTCCTCCATCTGAGCTGGCCCTGCTAAGCTTTCTGCAATGGTAGGCGCTGAAAAGCTTCACCTCCTGCTCCAAGTCAAAGCTAACACTGCTCGCTTCACCCCCTTGGTAGTTAGCTAATAGTTTCCCCTCCAGAAGTTTACAAAGTAACCAAATAAAGATAAAGCACCCAGACACCAGGGTGGATGGCACACACTGCAAAGATACTGATCGCTATTTTCAACAAAGAATTCATTCTTTCCATTCCCATAAACCAACGTGCTTGGCCCCCACCCCTTGAAAAAAAAATCTAAGGTTCAGAAATCTCGAATTCCTGAATACCCTTCTAGTCCAGCCCCCAGGAGCTGCTTTCTCATGCAGATGATGTGCTGGTCTTTTCAAAGGGGTTTCATAAGCTCCTCCATTTACCTCCCCTCCCCATACACACACCATAATAAGCTATCCAGGAAGTCCTAGGCAGAAGGAAATTGTAAATGTCTCAGAATGCATATTCTAATTTCAATTGCATGTCCTTGGTAGGTCATTTGCCAATTGAAGCAGAGAATTACTAACAGCTGACCTTGCTTGGGGAGCTGGGGAATCTTATCCAGAAAAGGCAGAAAGTAAACACAAAGCATATGCGTGGCAGACACTCACGTATAATGATCCCGCAACAGGCAGAATGCAGATGTTTCTATGACTTGAGGGAGGGGACAGTCCTGGACATTGACCCGACAAGGATGAAGATCATCACTCTCTAGGGGACACGGCTTCAGCCATAGCGGGGTGCTGTGCACAGTCTTTCTGATGATGAGGTCGTGGGCCACCTGAATGGTCACCACCTGGTGGTGGTGTCATCCCCAAACTTCCTGAAATACTCACAGAAATACTCACATTTCTAACAAGCACCCAGATAGATAAGTCTGCAGCACACAAAGTCTGAGAATCACTACTGGCAGAACTTGAAGAACTTCCATTCCAGATGACCAACCAGGCTCCATTGCCATGGCAACGTGTTTGACAGCCATTTAGAAGCAACTTGCTCTAATGTTCCCACTGGATGGGAAACACACTACTGCTCAGCGGTGTCCCAGGAGTCACAATTGAAATAATTAAGGAGCAGTCCAGTCACCGTGTGGGGAGATTCAATCAGCACCACAGACTGGTTTGCCAAGAAAACACAGAGCTAAGTGCTTTTAGGAGACCAGAACAATACAGAAGACAGGCTTTTTGTCATCAAAGACTTTAAATCAGATGGTCAGTTTGAATCTATTTTTTTTTAAATAGGAAATTCAGAATATTAGCTCCACTAATATCCTGAGATCTATAAGGGTGTAAAAGTAGGAAGAGAAGGGCTAAAATTAAAACTATTTTCAAAAAACTAAGCTGTTGCGTATTTCCCTCCTAAGCTTGCAAGCTCTGCTGGAGCCCAGCCTATTTTTAAAGACTCTGGAAACCCACTCAAAGTGGTTTTCAGAGGATGTGGCCACAAATTGTGCCCATGCTACATCAGATCCTGAATAATAGACGTGTGGATCTGGGCAACCATAAGGGGAAAATTTTCCTCATGAAAGAGCAAATGAAGCTGGTGTGTGTGAGGTAACAGTTTTAGTATCCACATTAGTCCCAGATGTTTTTCCAAAGGGACTGAGTTTTATTTGAAAGCTGAGACAGACTATGGTTTCTTTGCTCTCTTGCCATGCCCTTAGAATAGGAAATATAGGCCGATTAAGTAATAACACACGGAGACTAATTAATATTTCAAGGTTATCAGCAATAGGCCACCTCTCTTTTTCAATACTTTGGAGCCTCAATCGTTTTCAACAAGCTTCAATAAGCTCAATGCAAACCAATAGCCTTTAAAACAAGAATGAGCCTTTGGGTTCTTAAATCTTCCCGAGCTGCTTAGTTCAGGTAGACAAAAGAGGGAAGGGTAGCAATAACCGAACTGGAAGAGACTCAGAAACCATAGCATCAGTGTTCCCACTTAGCCTGTGTTCAAGGCTTTCTAGAACAAAGGCTACAGCTCCCTTTCCAACCTTCCTTTTGCTACTCCCCTAATACTGGACAAACTGGCTTCCTCTATGTGTCCCCCAAGTTCATGCCCTCCATGGCCACCTGAGACCTTTGATCATGCAATTTCCACCTTGACTCTTTCTACATGTCTGCCATCTTCTCTCTCCTCTTCTCCTTGCCCCATCCTTTGAGAATGACCCAAGTCCTCATCTTCTGTCCTCCAGCTTCTGGGCTTTCTACCCTCCCTCCTGCTCTGACCCCCCAACCCCAAGCAGTTACTGTCACAACCCATTATGGGCTGAATTGTGTGCCCTCAAAAATTCATATGTAGAAGTCCTAATCTCTAGTATCTCAGGATTTGACCTTATTTGGAAACAGGGTAGTTGCAGAGACAATTCATTCAGGTGATGTCATTCCAGTAGGTCATAATCCAATATGGCTGGTGTTTTTATGAAAAGAATACCATGTGAAGAAAAAGAGATTTGCATAGAGGGAAAATGATGTGAAGATGCAGGAAGAAAACAGCCATCTTACAAGCCAAGGAGAGAGGCCAGGAATGGATGTTTCCCTCACAACCCTCAGAAGGAACCATCCCTGGCTGACATATTGATCTTAGATGTCTGCCTCCAGAACTGTGAGACAATACATTTCTGTAGTTTAAGCCACACAACGTGTGGTTCTTTGTTATGGTGGCCCCAGCAGAGGAATATATTTTACATATATGTAATATATATATTTTGATGCCCCTTTTTGCATACAAAACATTAAAAATTATATTTTATGACTTGATTGTTTTTAAGATGAATATAAGAATATTAGATATCCAAACACATTCCTCCACCTAAAAGTTTTTTTCTGATTTTAAAAAGAAATTAAAACATTTTCATGGGCCCCTGGCGCTGTGCCTATTGTGCTTAATGGACAAGTCAGCCCCACAGGCAGCCTCTGAGTGGTCACTCTGGTGACAACATTTTGTGCTACCAAGTAGACCACAAGCTTCAGGAGGGCAGAGAGCATGTATGACCTCCTCTGCATCCTTCGCCTTTAACAGATGTTCAAGAAAAATCTGTCGATTAATTGCTCTGGTCTAACTTCCTGTTTGGGGGGGGCGGGCTATGACATCTAAAATTCCTAGCACATTTCACTGTGGTGTCTTCCTTTTTACATCTCCAGGGAAGAAAACATCATTCCAGTGTTTATCAGAGCTTACATCTGGAATCACCTTCCCATAGATAGCCAACATGCTTTTCAAGACAATCCAAGAGCATTCCTCATTATAAATGTCCCCAACTCCATAAAACCTGTCATCTCACTGTGTGACCCTGAGCAACCACACTAAAACCTTGGGCCTCAGTTTCCACATACGTAAAATGGGAAGGTAGCTCCACATGATCATATAAGGGTCCTTCCAATTAATTAGTGGAGCAAAAACTAAAACCTGTCTCCAAATCCAGTGCCCTTAAATTCAAAATTTTTCAAAGACAGAGACTCTTTCAAGGATGGTGATAGGAGAGGAAAGCCTACATAACCTCACACACCCACTTTGGCTCTGCCAAAACGTGAGATGCTCACCCTGGTTGTAGGTTTCCTAATCTCTACCCTGCTCCCCTTGTCTTCCTTAGATTCTCAAAGTAATTATGGTCGACCTTTCACTTCCCTTCAGAACCTGAATTTGAGACCCACAGACACCTAATGAATGAAGGATTCTTCCCATGGAACTCAGAGGTGTAAATTATGCAGACACCACAGTCACCTCCTGAAAATGATCCTATTATCCGCATAACCATTCCTGATCCTCAAACACATGTTGTGCTAAAGTTTATTACTGTAACCTTTCAGAAGGATTTCTTAAGCATTTTTTGGGGGGGGGAGGGTACCAGCATTGTAATAGACATGATGCAAACTGAGTCTTAACAGGATTTCGTTGTTAGTGAGGGAGGGAGGGAAGAGCCAGGAAAAATAGAAATAAATTTCCATCAATAGAGAAATGGTCAATAAAATAGGATGTATCCACACTCCGTACTGTGAAATAACAAGATAAATCTGCATGTACTGACTTGAGATCTCCAACACCTATGTTATATATATATATGTTATATAGAATATATAATATGTATTCTGATGTGCAAACCCTGAGATAAGGATACAAGTACAAATAGGTTTTTTCAGGAGATGATCCTGGGAAACATCAACAGAAGAGCAAAGATGTGAGACAGGGAAGGGAAGAAAGCCAGTAAGAAAATGTGTTACCAAGCAGGTTAACACCATGAGCAACTGGAGCTTAATTACTCTGGGGACCACGGGGGACCCCGAAGAACACACTTGAGAGTTATTCCAACTGGGAGGTGAGGAAGTGGGGGGATTAAATGTCAACGCTCATCAGTTATCAGCTGAGGTACTGTTCCTGGGGCATGTTGAGTCTCTAGCGCTGCCAGCTTGTCTCACATGCAGAGAGAAGACACTCTCGTAGTTGGAGAAAATCCTCAAATACAGATCCACAGTTGCTGATAGAAGTCCCACCAGCATGTACAGAATCGGTAAGTGTCAGGGGCATTTTTTATGGTATACAAGGCATTTGCTTGTTTTCAAGCACAGAGAAAGGTTGAAGGATGCCCATTAACTATCGACAGAAGCTACTCACCTGGTGGTTCTTCAGAACAGCTCATGGCCACCTTCCTCCATGTTATCTTCCTCTACTGCAGACAACCGAATGACACTTCAAGGTTCTGGTTGGGAAGGCAAAACTCACTGTCGTCTCCTTGAAGGCAAATATACCTCATACTCTTCTCTGTATGCAGGAGCACATGGCACAATGGTGGGTATCTATCATGGTAGCTGCTCAGTAAACATGATGGATCATGTGGTCAATGAAACAGACCCTTTCTTGGCCCCCTCTAGGAATCTATACCCAGCACAACTAAAACATTTATTTTTTTTTAAATCAATAACGATTTGTGTCAATTAAACATGTTTTAAGATACTATGGTCTTCTATTTCACTCTACTCCAACTCTCCACTTGTCTACCATTCCCTATGCTGAGCCTCAATAAATTGGCCACACTACTCCTTGACCATTTGTGTAGCACTAAACCAACACTCACACGACAAGGGGTCTCTGGCTGTTTAAAGTCCTTCTGCCCCCTACTCAGGGTTCAGGGAAGTCAGTAAAATTTCCTGGACTTGAAGCACTGTAAAGGGCTCCTTGCCATATTCCAGTTGACTAGCCAAGTAAAGACCAACACATATGTGGTAGGTTAGCCTGACTTTTGCCTAACAAGTCCAAAGAAAAAGGGTCTGAGCAAAGCATAATTCTCTAGAGATTCTTTTAAGTCTAGCCAAACAAACAAACAAAAAAAGGGATAAAAATATAAGGCCAGACTTATACTTAACCAGAGGGGAGTCTTGGGTATCCAGAGAGGTCTTGGATGTCTTGGCTTTGTTTGAGTACTGATTCATGCACTTATTCATTCATTCACTCATTCATTCAAGCATTTATGGAGGGATTGTGATGGGCCAGGCTCTATGCTGGCACCTTGTCAACTCATGGTGAATGAAAAGGCATAGACCAGACTAGAGGGCAATTTAAAGGGGGCACTTTCTAGACTAAGGTCTCTAGTGATCTTATCTATTTTATAATACCAAAGCCTGGCTAATTTGTATTCATCAGGCAGTGTACAGTTCTTGTTTATGGCTACATCCTAAAACCCAAGGACCAGAGGGCAGGGGATGCTCCATGGCTGGAGGGCCCGCCCCCATACCCCCAGCCAGCAGAGGACCCCATCTAAGGTAGCAGTCAGCCTGTTCCAGCCTCACTGCTTCTGTCATTGGTGTGGTTGAGTTTCATCTTGAGGTCTCTGCAGCTTCTTGCCCGATCCTTCTTTATCTTCTAAGGTACAGCTCAAAAATCCACTCGAACACAACAGAGCAGCCCCACACAGCCCCTTATGGAAAAACGGGCTGGGAAAGAAATGGGAAGCAAGCACAGATTGAAATCCAGGGCCTTGAGCTAAAGCATCAGTGCCCCCCCCGCCAACGTGTGATTTATTATAGAACATAGACCAGAGGTACTTAGCTGAGCCACAAAAGACTTTATCTCCTCTGGCTTTGTAACAATATGATTCAAATAACGTCCCTGGTTGTGAAAAGATCCATTAATCCATACAGCCTCCCTCTCCCATCTTGCAGTCAAACATGTATTTGGGGCTGAGGACAAAATGGAGCCTAAAATGCTTTATTCTAAAGGGATGGTCCCTCTGAATAAAATTGCTTCCTAAACAGGAGAGCAGGACCAAAGAATGAAAATTGATATAATTTCCCACTCTTTGTGAAGAAACGTTTAATTTGACATCTTTTATCCAGGGGAATTCTGGATACTAATCGCTGCTTGTTATTGTTCCTTGCTTTGATGCACCCCTCCCATGGCTACGCTTTGAATTCTACCTCCCCTCCCCCTTAAAGTAGGAGGTTGCAGGTAGATAATGAAAAAAATAATTGCCCCTGGTTAACAGGGAACATTAAATGGGAGACAGAATTTAAGTGACTGTAGCTCTGAGTTAAGCAAGCAGAAACAGGCAACGCTCTCGAAGGCCCTTCCTTCTCTCTTCTTGAGATGTTCCAAGCACTGCTTACAAGAACGGTGGAGAAAACACTTCCAAGGATCTTCTTCTCCCCTGTACCATATAACCATTCAAAACCCGGCGCTAGATAAAGTTCCCGTGTACAAGTAGATTTACGACAGGAGGAAATTGGACTCTACAAACCCAGGTGTGCAAATAAAAGGACATATTCTTCAGAAATAAAATCGCATTTAACACCGAGCTCCCATTCCCCCCGGACTGAAGAAAACCTCTCTCAGTCACGAGGGAGTTCTCTCCATTTGACTCCTGGAAGTTGTTCAAATGCGCCCAGGGACTTGATGCAGAAGTCCAAGGTCAGGGAAGGCCCGCTGATCTTCAATCCAATCTCATGGCTGCCAATGTCGGTGCCTCCACAGTTCCTGGATTGCAGATCTACCATGTCTGTGCTCCCACTTGAGCACCTCGGTGCCTGGGGACCTCCTTCCCTTGCTCACCTCCTAGCTAGCCATGCCCCTCTCGGGTTTTTCCACCCCTCAGGCCCTGTAAAAGCCAGAGCCTTCATTTCCCAAAACCATCACCCCTTTCCTTCCAGTCTTAGAGAGGTCTCCCTCTTCTCTTTCTGCTCTTGTAGCCTCTGCTTCAAAAACCACGCAGCTCTCCGAGTGGATAGAAGAATGGATGAATGTGATAAAGCAAGCATAGTAGAATGTTTATGGTAAAATCGAGATGGTGGGTAATGGGTATTCACTGTAAAATTCTTTCAATTTGGCCATATGTTTGAAATTTTTCATAATCAGTGGTGGAAGAAAATGCAACTCTCTCCCTAATCCCTAACACTCCATGCTGTGGCTTTTGAAAACAAAAGCCAGGAAGGGAAGTGGAGCACAGTGGGGTACTTAGCCCTGTGACATAAATCTCCCCAAGACAGGGGAAATGATCTGGCTAGCAAGCCTTCTTGGAATCCAAGAGGCAAAAATATAGAGAGGACAAAGCACCCTTTAGCATCTCAATGGATTTTCCCACCACGCTTTCTAAAGGAAAGAGAACCAGGTGTGATTGTCCACTTCCACACCTCAAGACCACCCCCATCTGAAATCTAGTTGTCCACACCATAACCACCTTTTCACTCAAAGATGCTTTGGAATGAAACAATACCTGACCCTCCTCATTTCTGCATCCCACAGCCAAGATGTAAAGGATGGGTTCTTGGCTGCAGGACACACAAACTGAAGACAGCCCAAATTTCAGTAGAAACGTCAAGTAGCTCTTGACCTCTGGAAATATCCTGACTACTGGTTCTTAGGGCTGTATTGAAAAGATCTTAGTGTTAACGAGGTGCCTGGGGGGCTCAATCAGGGAAGCATCTGCCTTCAGCTCAGGTTATGATCCCGGGGTCCTGGGATTAAGCCCTGCGTCTGGCTCCTTGCTCAGCAGGGAGTCTTCTTCTCCCTCTCACTCTGCCCCTTCCCGCACTTGTGCTCTCTCTCTCTCTCTCTCTTGCTCCTTCTCAAATAAATAAAATCTTTAAAAAAAAGAAAAGATCTTCTTGTTGCTCTGAATGCCGAGAAACACTGAGCTGGCTCTGGAGGTCCCCATCACTCCTATAGTTTCAGCTGTAAGCAGCTGTTAGAAAGCCCTGAACACAAAGCACAGGGTAAAAATCCAATGTTTCCCATCCAAATAAGTAAAGCCACGTTTCTGACTGTCACAACATCACATGGAAGTGGTTGAATGGATTTCCATCAGATTTGGAAGATCTGTTTTGGATGGCCTGAAAAAATATATGCTGAGTGGTGAGTGGGAAATACATATTGAGTTGCCCATCAGAGCTCCATTCTCCACGAGAGAAGTAATCAGTCTCTAGAGAAGGCAAAACTGAGGTACAACAAGATACCCAAGGGCCTTTCAATGAGAAGAGAGATGCGTGGAAAAGATGGATTTCAACTCAGAGTCCTTAATTGGGTTCTGTGATCTACAAGCATTGATTGGCAATTGGGAGGTTTCTACCTTGGACAACTCCAAGAAGATGCTCCACAATGAGCTGCAGCAGGGATTAATTTATTTATTTCAAGATGGCTAGTGATTCTCCTGAGAAATGCCAGGAGGCTGGCTGGTTCATATGACACAGGAAGACTGGCATTGCAATGGACCAAGAAAGAAAAAGAAAAAGAAAAAAGGGTACTTAACTTATACCAAAGTATTTTCTTTCATTTACTCTTGTTCTCAGCCACGTTCCTCTCTAAGATTTATCAGTTACAGATCATCTAACCACTTTACCAATATTAGAATAAAAGCTCTCACTCCCCCCACCTCATCTTTCATGCACACACACACACACACACACATACACACACACACACAGTTGTCTGACAGATATAGCAGCTTCTCCCAGCTCCTCCTCAGGCATGGGTTCTTTTAGACATATCTGGATTTCTCCTCGTAATTCCATGAATTTTGATGATGATGATGATGATAATAATAATAATAATAATATCCCATTATTATTTTAACACTCCTTCAATAACACCAATTCAGATCTAGCCCCTCATCACAGTACAGGCCTACTGGCCCCTCACCCAGAGATAGAGTAGGTATTTCCACTTGTACCCTAACCCCCTCTTTCTGCCTCTCTTCCCGCGCCTCAGCATTCCCTAACCACCACCCACAAAGGCAAGGCTGATTTTACTTCCAGCTTTGTTGCTTGAATAAGCCAAACTTTCCAAATCAAAGAGGGAGAAGTGTGAGAGAGGGGAACAAATAATGGGCAAACTCTAGCAGTTTCCCACTGCTGAGCTGCCAGGGGAAGAGTTTCATTACGATGACACGAATACTAGAAAGAAATGCATTGTTTAAATTGTTCCCTTCTAGGCAGATAGAAGCCGAATCAAATGGCCAGCCTACTATTAAGACAAGTCAGTATGAAATTAGGTAGCTTCCAAATGAAAAGAAGCGTGTTCTATACAGTGTGTCTTCCTTTTCACTGTCTGAAGCTTACACCCACTCAGCGTCACGGGATGCATACTGCAATCTCCTTCCTGTTTACAATCCACTTGTACTCACTCCCATTGGTATAGGGCTCTGGAAGCCAGCACGGAATAGGAACCAGAAGGTGCAAACTCCTGAAATGAGGTCAGTGAGCATGTTAGACAGAATAATTTGGATTATAAGTCAGCTTTGTCATTGTAAGAATAGTGTTTCAACCAACAGATCCAACTCCGGGATCTTAATGTGTGACAAAGAACAAAAAGGAACAAGAACCACCTTGATAGCAACTATAAGATTTCACCTTCCCAGAGATAAAGACTCCACAGTTCCTCAAGGAAACAATGGGGAACTTGAAAAAGACTACCACTCGACAACAGGACCAAACTGTCTGCCCCGATCCAGCCATCACTAGTGAAGTCGCTAGAACACTAGTGAAGTTGCTAGAAGCACAGTCCGGATCAGGGTGTTGTTGGAAGAATTAGCCAGACGCTTTCCGTGGCAAGCTACATTTCCAACGTCTACGATAGCGGGCACTCAAGGAATATTGAATGAATGAATGAATGTGCATTCGTGTGTATCCAAAGCACCAACATAGGCTAGAAAGTAAAATGTCCTCACCACCTATCTTACCAAACTAGAGCTCTGAGCGAATAAAATGGCTTGCTGAAAAGAAGCATGGGGCAGACCATGGCAGGAAATAACCCAGAGGCCAGAACCCCAACCCAGAGACCCAGTGCAGTGCGTGAGTCTCCCGGACAGAGTCTGATTCCCTGGTGCTGACGGCCACGCCAGCAGGACCCTGACGCTGATCTGCCTTCGAACTGGGAGCCAGACAGACTGAGCGGCAGAGCTGGGCCTCTCACTCTCCCTTTGCATCTGTGGCTCCTTCTGCTGCTGATGAACCTACTGAACAGGGACACTTCCCGGCTGGTGCCCTGGTGTGGTTCTGCCGTACCCTGGGCCCTCCCCATGGCAAGCACATCTACCTGGCAGGGTTGAAAAAAGGGGGCATGGCAGGGATTCAGGAAAAAACCCCATGTAAATGTCTCAGCTGCCCCATCCAGCCATAAAGCTGAACAGCATCCGCCCGAAATCACCACCACGATTTTACATAAATGACTTTCAGGCTGGCTACAAAACCCCATGTGAGTCTCAACAGTAAAGGGCCGCTGGGTAATTCACCAGCTGGCTAGCTGATTTTAGCACAGTTAGTAAAACACAGCATTAACATTTAGCTTTTGTGTGTAGAACAAGCTGTGCAGTAAATTTTTCTAAATGTTACCGAAATACATTACCTGCAAACTATAGGCTAAGCTGAGGCAGCCACAGGAAAAGTTTTTGTTCTCAGAAAGCCCACATTTTAGAAGCTGCATTGGGAGGATTCGCATGCCTGGCCCACAGGATATAGTTCTTAGTGATGAGTGGGAGGCACGCCTGGGGTGAGGATCCAACCTCTGCCGCAGGGCGCTGGCTCATTTGATCCATCCCCTCGTATGTACTGTGTGCTTGCTGCTTGTGAGAGAGTGAATGTGTCCCCCGAAAACTCATCTGTTGAAAAGCTAATACCCAAGGAGATGGTCTGAGGAGCTGAGGTCTCGGGAAGGTGATTAGGTCATGAGGGTGGAGCCTTCACGAATGGGATTGGTGCCTCATAGAAGAGACACCACAGGGCTCCCTGGCCCCATCCACCACGTGAGGACACAGCAAGAAGGTGCCATCTCTGGGGAAGCAGGCTCTCCCCAGACACCAAATCTGCCAGAGCCTTGATCTTGGCCTTGCAGACTCCAGCACAGTGGGAAATAAACATTGGTTGTTTATAAGCCACCCAGCCTATGGTGTTTCTGGTACAGTCGCCCAAACGGACTAAAACGCTGCCTGCAAAGCCCTTTATGGGGGCTGGGTCATTTGAGGACCATGAGGACCAAGCTTAAAAGGCATTGTGAAGGAGGACATTTTGTGTCTGAAACGGCCCTCAGGACGCTGGTATTGTGCGAGCTGCTGGCAGTCCCGCCCATGGCTTCTCAGCACATCGCTGACTGCCATCCACGCCAAGAACCTCTTGCTGCAGGGCGCCTGGGTGGCTCAGTTGGTTAAGCGACTGCCTTCGGCTCAGGTGATGATCCTGGAGTCCCGGGATCGAGTCCCGCATCGGGCTCCCTGCTCGGCGAGGAGCCTGCTTCTCTCTCTGACCCTCCCCCCTCTCATGTACTCTCTCTCATTCTCGCTCTCTCAAATAAATAAATAAAATCTTTAAAAAAAAAAAAAAAAGAAAAAAAGAACCTCTTGCTGCAAACATCTGTGATCTGCCTGGGGGCTTTTTCTGGCTCAGAGAACATGCTTCCCCTGAGCACTGGCAGGCTGGAAATGCTGTGCAGTTAGCATCCCCTGAGGCAAGCCCCAACCAATGGCAGACTGGAACTGGGCGGGGGGGGGGGGCAAACCGCCGGCTGCCCCTGCCCCCCAAGGGGGATCAAACTAAGGCATATCCCCCACCCCCCCCCCCCACACTGTCTCTCAGAGTTCCAGGCACCCACATGGGAAGTGGCTTGGAGACGCACCTCTGTCTGTCTTCCCTTCCCGGCCCCATCTTCCACTCCACTGGGGTGCTTCCTGGGTTTCCGACCTCAACAGCCCTTCAGAGTCACCTTCCTGAGGACCCCATCCTAAGACAGACCCCTTCTTCTCTCTTGGGAATCTCTCTCACCCTCTCGACACAAATCATTTTGGAATCCTACCCACGTGCGAAATCTTTTGATAGTGTCTTCAGACTCCCCACTTAAAATGAATTGTTTGATTACCTAATTAGTCAAGTTTCTTTTCGGGAAAGAGCCCCCAACTTATTCAAGGTGTGGTGTCACTGATGCAGGGGAACTGCCTCGACTGGACCAGAATGCTGGTCTCAGCCTCAGGGATGCCTTCTGACGCCAGGGAATTCCCACCGAAGAGAAACCTGTAACCACAGGCAGGAACGGGCAGAAGTGCCGGGAAATGTCAAGCAAGAGCCAAGAAGGGGGCAGAGCTCTCATGTGGAAGGTACAAAGGGACCTTGTGTATCACGAGAGCTCGTCTCCAGAGAGGCTAGAGCCAACATAAATACCTGCACAAATCAACACAAGGCAAGGCAACTTGAAAACAGTCTGCCCACTCTTAATCATCCTCGGGTGGATTATCTAGCTGGTGGACCATCAGTAGCAAAATGTATACCCTAGCCGGGTTTTCCTCTCACCTCCACCCTCTACCTGGTGACTTCCCCAAACATGGGCTGATATATATTCAGGAAATGCAAAGCCATTTTAAGGTAAATCTGATGAGAAGATAAAGAAATTCATGTGCATGCAAAAGCTCCAGAGAAACGATTTCTGACTATTCTGAGTCTTTTTATTATTCGGGCTCACAGGTCTCCTCCAATTGCATGGTGGTTCAGGAAGTGACTCCAGATGACAACAGCTCCGCCAAGAGACACATACCCATGGGAAGGGTCGACCACCTTGCAGAGGCTTTCCCACCCGAGCCTGACTGCAAATATGCAGCTAGATAAATTTAGAAGCCACAGCATACATAAATGAAATAGCATATACTCCACACGGTCCCACTAGCATAGTGGCTTGCCAGTTTGACCATTCGACAAATACTTCTCAGGTGTCTACCATGTGCTAGATGCGGGACCCGCCAGATAAAAGGAGGTTGCCTAACCTCAAGGGGACTTCGTTTTAGTAAATTTTGCCCTTCATCTTTAAAAAACTCCATCCTATTTTCTGCTTCTGATTTTTAAAGCCAACCTTTCATATATACTATATATATAATATATTTATATATTTCACACATATATATTCTTGTATATATTTTAAATTTTACATGTAATATATATTATATTATACATATTGTATATTCTTATATATTATGTTACATAATATATATTATATAACATGTTATATGATTATATATTATATATGTTTATATGTGATACATATATGCAATATGATATATATGATATGTGATACATGTTATATATGTTATTATATATGATATCATATATATGTTATATAATTATATAATATATATTATAGAATATGTTATATAATATAATTAGAATACATATTCTAATTACATTATATATTTATATATTCATAAGGTATAACATTATTATTTTGGAACTCCAACTTAGGCATAAGAAAGACCTTGGGTCAAAACCTGGCTTTGTCATTTACTTAGTATGTGACTACAGCTAGTCTCATTAGCCATAATTACTCTGAGCCTTGGTTTTACCATCTTTAAAATGGACAATTATAATAAGAACTAATCAGAGTGATGTTTGGAAGTAAAATAATAAATATAAAGGCTTAGAGCAGGTGTCATAAATAGTAAGTGTTGCATTATTTTCCTGTTGTTTCTAGACACTACTTGCCTTCCTTGGCTTGTGGCCCCGTGATGCCAAGTTCTGCCGATGGAAGCATGCCTCCTTCTGTGACTCTGGTCCTTCTGATACCCTCTTATATGGTTCCTTATGTGATTACATTGGGCCCACCTGGACAATTCAGGATAATCTCCCATCTCATAAAATCCTTAACTGAATCATATCTGCAGTCTCGCTTCCCAGATAAGGTAACATATTCACAGGTTCTGGGGATGAGGATGTGGACATCTTTGGGGAGCCATTATTCTGTCTCCCATGGTGCTAGTTGTTTTTTCTTTTTTTAGTAGTAGTCTTGATGCCTAGAGCTTTGTTAACTGCTTTGTACGTTTTCTAACCTACCGCTTGACAACCTATGGCAAGTGTGACAAAGATGGCATGACAAGTGTCGGTGGCTGCATGCCACCCACCTCACCCACCTGCCGCCAAGCCCAAGATGATGACCAGTGGTCAGCCTACATTCCGGGTGTGTCCTACCCTGGGAACACCTCACCCACAAGGAGTCAGAAGGCCTTTCTAGCATCACACATTAACAAGCTCTTTCAAATGTCTTGGATTGTGACGATCATCTCATTACTCTCACTGAAGACGTAGAAATGAAAACATGCCTAACCAATTGGTAGAGAAGGGAAAGCCAGAAATAGATGAGCTGCTGTCTCTGGGTGTTAAGCAAAAGGTTAACTTAAATTTCATGTAGGTCTGATACCCTAATAAGAAATGTCATGAACATAATAGAGGAGGTGATAAGAACGTGGGTTCCTAAAAAACTGAAGCACCACAGGTTTGCAGACACCACCAAGGCTCTCCCAGCACTAGAGGAGAAGTATGTTCAAGACAGTCAGCCTAAAAGATGAGCTATGGCCCAGTTTCCCTCTTAAGTCAGAGGTGATGTTTCACTGAAATGCACCAGCTCCTTGGTTACATTGGGATTTTCCGTTCCCCTGCCTACTGTGGTCCTCCATCTGGATATCCAATAAGCATCCCAAGTTTCCCATGGCCCAAACTGCATTCCAGAGTCCAACACCTACTCAAAACCTCCTCCTCCCCAGTCTTCTTCCCAGTCAACCACAACTCTGCTCTTCCAAAGGTTGAGGTTAAGACCTAGGTGTTGTCCTTGATTCATCTCATTCACTCACACCCCACATTTAATCAAATCTGCAAAATCCTGCTAGTTCTATCTTTTAAAAAATGGGGATTCAGCTACTTCTCCACACATCCACTGCTACCACCCTGGTCCAAGCTACCATCATCTCTCCCCAGAAATACTCAAATAGCCTCCTAGGCGGTCTCCCTGTTTCCACCCACACCCCCACCCAGTGCATTCCCCAAGCAGGCAGTATGACATTTTACAAACACAAGTCAGCTCATATTAACCCTCTTCTCAAACTCCTCCAACTCCAATGGCTGCCCACCTCACTCAGAAGAAAAGCCAAAGTCTCACAAATAGCTTTCAAGATTCTGCATGACCTGCCCCCCAATCTCCTCCCAAACTACTCCCTCCTCTGCTTACTCTGCCTCAGCCACACTGACTGGCCTCCTCCCTATTCCTCAAACATACCAGGCATGGTCCCACCTCAGAGCCTTTGCAAATGCTATTCCCCCTGCACAGAAAGCTCTTCTTCAGATAGCCACATAGCTCATTCACTCAACTCTCCTCTATGGCTCTGCCCCAAATCACCTAATCATTAGGCCTTCCCTGAGCACTCTGCCGAAAATAGCAGCCCTTCCCCATGCCCCATAACCAGTTTTATTTTTCTCCATAGTACTCATCACCTCCCAACATAGTATATGTTTGTATTGACAATTATCTGTCCCCCACCCCCCAACTTGAATGCAAGCTGCATGAGGGCAGAGGTTTTTGTCTTCTCTGTTCATTTGTTTTATTTTATTTATTTATTTGAGAGAGAGATAGGGCAGGAGTGGGGGAGAGGCAGAGGGAGAAGCAGACCCCCCGCTGAGCAGGGAGCCCGACATGGGACTCCATCCCAGGACCCTGCGATCATGACCAGAGCCGAGGGCAGACACTCAACTGACTGAGCCACCCAGGCACCCCTTCTCTGTTCATTTCTGAGCAGAGCAGCAGCTGAAGGAGTATCTGGTACGTGGTATGTACTCAATAAATCAAGAATTGTGTTAATCGATTCAAAGAATGAATGGCTGAGTCTGGGATAATGACATTTAATACAGCAAAAAGAAATGAGCACGTCTTAGGGCTGAGGAGCATGTCCCAGAATTTACTTGACCCTGAAATACAATTTAAAGTATAACATGCAAATTGGGTCATCATTTGGGGTTAATTTATTTGCTTGCCTGAGAATTTTGATCATGAACTTTTAAGAAGCAAAATATAATGGCTTTAGGCAGGATCGTGCTTGCAGAGGACAAGTTTAAATATTGGTCCCAACTCCTGTCTTAGGCTGCTCTGGTCTAGAGAAGGAGTAGGTGATAGGAAATACTCTTAAATCTCTTAAATCTCTCCTCTCTCCATTGGCCTATCCAAATGCCCTCATTCATTCTTTCACTGCCTGAATAAAACAAGGAACCCTGCCTAATAAACTTTGCATTCTCCTGGGAGACAGTAAGATCTACAAAAAAAAAAAAGTACAGAGTATGTGAAATGGTGACCAATGCTGGGGGAGGTAGAATGTAGGGAAGACGGCCATGAGGGGGAAATCATTTCTAGACAGAGGGAACAGGAAGTCCAAAAGCAGGGTGTTGGGATCGTGCTTAGCAGGATTCCCAACCAACAAGTGAGTGAGGGGCAAGTAGGAGGAGGATGACATCAGAAGGGTCTTAGAGGACTGGGACATGGAGGGCCTAGTAAGGATGGGGTGTTTATGCTGTGTGACGTAAGAAGTTTAGAAGAGTTTTGCACAGTAGAGTGACATGCTCCAATTCACATCCTAACAATGCTGCCAATGCCCACACTTGGTCATTCTATTAGGATTTTCTTCAAAAGGTGCATTTGTTCAGAGTTTAAATTCCTTGGAAGCAAAGAATGTGTCTCTTTTCTTCCTGCACCCTAAAGTCTCAGCATCTTCCACAGCCAGTTGGTCCTCAACAGATGTTTATTGATTCCCTCACTGGAGTCACCTGGGCAGGGTTGTACAGTGTTAACTTATCAGCCAAGATGAATGGGTCCAATTAGGCATACGGCTGGCATAGCTCCAGTGTACATCCACTGGCTCCAATGGGAAATTCTCTCTCCTTGGGCAGAAGGTCATCCAAGCCCCTCTTTTCATGATATGACAGCTTTTATCTACCCACCAAACATAGGGATTCCTGATGCCAACAATGTCATGTTTAAGGGATGTTAGATCTGTGACCCACCGTCCATCCCAAACACAGTCTGTGCAGGTCTGTCGTTAAAGTAGGGGCAGTGGATGAGGCTGACAGCAGGAGAATTATTCAAAGTTACCAAGTAAATCGCTAAAAAGAATTTGCTGTGTCTCTGCCTCATTGCATCATTTTGATTCCAGATCCTCCATAACCTTAACTTCAAAGAAACTAGATCATTAACTTGACATTCAACCCAATACAGCATCACATCTCATATGACAATCCATTCCCTATGTCCCTTTTATCTGTACTGAAAATCGAATGTGAAGTCCCTTTGCAACTCAAATTGTTTTCTGACAAAGAAATAAACTCCCCGAAGCTAAGGAGAAGGTGAGCTGTTGATGGAACAAAAGCTCACCAACATTAGAGTTATTAAAAAAATCTCTTAGGTCACCGTGCCCACGGTTGGCATTTTTCCTCCGCCACCCACTTTCCCCATCCGGTGCTGGAGGAGATCAGGGCAATCTTAGCAAGTAAACACCGGCAACAATTACACTGTGTTCTCGGCTTGGAGTGTTCTACCTGATTTTTATGTGACCACATTGGTCTCAATTAGGAGGAAAGAAAAGGGCAAACCAGAAGCAGTGAGCACACATCTTCCTAAAGCAGTGAGTGCTCTTCGAACTCCAGTGGGCCTCAGGGTCCCCTGGAGGGCCGGTGAAAACAGAGTGCTGGGTCTCAGCCCAGAGTTTCTCGCTTAGTAAATCTGGGGGGAAGGCCTGATCGTCTGCATTTCTCATAAGTTCCTGGTGACACTGTTGCTGTTGGACCCCGCTTGGAGAACCACTGGCCTAAAGATAGAAACTCTGAAATACCTAGCTGTGCTTTAAAATACCCAGCCGTTTGGACATGGAAGCTAGCTGGATGAGAAACGGACCCATAAATGCAGAGAACAAACTGGCGGGTTCCAGAGGGGAGGGGGAGAGGGAGTTGGGCAAAATGGGTGGAGGGGAGTGAGAGGTCCAGGCTTCCAGTTATGGAATGAATCGGTCACGGGGATGAAAGGCACAGCATAGGGAATATAGTCAATGATCTTGTAATGGCATTGTATGGTGAAAAAAAAATCTGGTTGGACAAGAATCTATATAAGGCCTAATATATATGTTCATATTTTAATATACATGCTGAAGGATCCACTCCAGAAGAGCCTAGAATTGTCACATCTTTCTTCTTTAACCTCCTTTATGTGATCAGATCTCCTTAATATGTCTGTCTGTCTTGTTCTATACTGTTTTCTCAGCACCCAGCCCCCCCAGCCCAACACACACATACAAGGGTTTGGCACATGGTGAGCACACTTGACCAAAGCTGCCTGGGCCAGAAAAAGAAGTCAAAGCTCTCTGAAGACTGACATTTCCTGATCACCATTTTGTTAGGACTTGCCCAGCTGGAGGCAGGAAAAGACTTTTGTTTCCAACTATTTTATTAAATCAATGTCTGAGCACTTGTTGATACAATGTTATGATCAAAGGCTGAAACCCGCCCCCCATCTTCTAAATTCCCCCAACACCCTTAGGAAAACATCCTAAAAACATGTATCTGTTGAAATGGATTCAGCATCATCCCTGGCCTCCTCCCAAGCCCTTGAGAGAACATTCCAGAACGCACAAAGAGGGCAATTGTCCAGAGTTCGGGTATTTTCCTCCACACACACACTTGGGAAATACCCCTGGTGGAACACAGTATCGACTCCTTTCAGGCTCTGTGGCTGCCTCCTTTTATCCCAAAGTACCTGGAGGCTTGGCACACACACTCTGCTTTTATTTCCTGCTCCAGGGTGAGTGAAAAGATTTATATGCCAGCCACATCATCACCATGGTGTCAGGGCTGCACAGGAAAGAGAAGACATGAATCCGATGTGTGTTCCCAGAGAGAGACCTTCAGCTCATTACAATTAACAGATTATTTGAGAGACTTCAATGTGGTCAGCTGCCAAAAACAACTTAACAGGAAAAATGCAATACTGATTTGAAGTAGAGAAAAAAAAATCCCCCTACTCCTAGGCATTGCTGCTCTTTGTATGGGCTTTGTTATGCTTTATGTTGTCTTAAGGGAAAGTGCAGGATGCAAATGAATTCTTCCAGGCTGGGAAAGACTGGTGGGGGAGCAGCACTGAACAGCAGGTGTAAACAAACAGAAGAGAGGCCTGGATTTTGCGTGGTTGTCTAAAACCGAGATGCTTAGAGACTGAGGGCTATCAGGAGATCTCACTCACTTTGCCAGTTGAGGTACAGAAAAAAGGGCTGAGCAGGAGGGTTTCCAAATGTCACAGGAAGGCTTTGTTTTACCTGCTTTGAAACTGGAGAAGGAAAACCTACAAAATCAAGACAAACATCTGATGGAGGAAGATGAGCATTCAGTATGTGACGTCCCAAAGGGACTGAGGAGAATTAGAAATGCTATCTCCTCTGCAATCAGATGGGCCAGGGAGGGGGTGGATGAACATGATCATCCCCGTTCACAATGAACTCTTAAGGGACTACAACCCTTTTCAGAGGCCAGCACTGAGAAGGGACTGCCAGGGGAGGCTTGGGGAAAGTTAATTTCAAGAATGAGCTCAAACAGTTGAGATCAGAATTCTTGTCTAACCCTGTTTTAAAGAGACCACGCATGGCTGGGTCTAAGGGTCAGGGTTGATCTGCCCACAGCCACAGGTCTTAGCGGTGGTCATCAGACCAGCCTCAGACCCCGGACCTGGCCTACAGCAGGGTGGTGGGCAGTGTGCATGCCCCGGGGCCAAACAGAAGGACAAACATCCGATCCACCCTGGGAATCCTGCATTGAAGGAGAAACCAGCTCTGAAACAGACAAGCTCTTGTTGTTCAGGAGATCCGTTCTGCATCCCTGTCTGCCCCCAGAATGAACCAAGGGCAGTGGCTTGGGTCTAAGCGGTGGGGACCTCCAGTCCCTAGATGGCTCGAAATTGTGTCAGGCTCCCAGCGCCTGCTAGAAAGACTCACAAGATGACGAGCAGTTGCGGCAGATGGAAGGGAAAGTCGATTTTGATATGAGAGTGCCGGGTTCTGGTTCTGGACCTGCCTGAACATATGTGACCCTATACACGTTACTTCACCCTCTTCTAAAATGAGGGTGACTAATGATCATTAAGGTTGCTTTCATCCCTAACATATTATTGTTTTAAAGAGTGAAAATGTGAAAACATAACCTTCTCTAGAAGGGATTGGATGAACTGGAGGTACTGAGCACATCGATGAGTTTTTCTGGGGGTTTTTTTGTTGTTGTTTTGTTGGGTTTTTTGGGGGGGTTGTTTTTATTTTGGTTTTTGGGTTTTTTTGCACATCGATGAGTTTTAAAACCAAATGCTTGCTTCAGCCTACCCTCCCTGGCTCCCGAGTTTTGGGGTACAGAAGAGCCACTCCTTAATTTTACATACAGTGTTAGCTTCTGTAATCACCACATAAGGCAAAAATGCCATATTGTGAAAATAACCCCTGAAAAGCACTTTAGGGGCGCCTGAGTGGCTCAGTCGGTTAAGCGTCTGCCTTTGGCTCAGGTTATGATCCCGGGGTCCTGGGAACGGGTCAGGCTCTCCGCTCGGCGGGAAGTCTGCTTCTTCCTCTCCCTCCGACCCTCCCCCCGGCTCGTGCTCTTGCTCAATCTCTCTCTTTCTCAAATGAATAAATAAAAAATCTTTATAAAAAAAGCACTTTAAATTGTCCACAATGAACAGTATAGGGGATTTTTGTATATACTCTGCAACCCCACATAGTAATATGAATTGCTATATGTACACATATATAGTGGTGGAGAGTAGTTAATAAAGAGTAGATGTACAATCAAATTTTAAGTATTTTAAATTGTGTAAGATAAACAGACTGCCTAACATGGAAGAATGTAGCAATGTATATAGTTGAACTCACACAAGTTAAATGCCTGTGGATCTGGTTTATTAAACAGGCTGAACCTGACTGAGTATAAACAGGAAATGACTGGACTTTTTCTTCATTACTGCCTTCAGCTTTGTTACATCAAACCAGTTTCCCTGCCTCTTGAAAACATCTTAGAAAAATCTCCTGCCTTTTAGGCCATTTAAGAACAAGCCCAATTTTGGTATTTGAAAACCCAATCTAGGTCAATACTTCATTTCATATCCAATCCAAAGCTTCTCTCCCCTTCCCTGGGCTCAAGCCTGACCAACCAGGCTCAGAGAACCAAAATTTTGGGTAAGAAGTCATAACAGATCTTTCCAGTCTTCTGTGGAGCAGCCACTTGGCTAAGCTGGAACTATGTTTTCCAGAATTCCCTTCCCTTTGTCTGTGTGGGCAGCACCCAGGTCGGAAGCTCCTCCAGCCCCCACTGGGTCTCCTTCTTCTGCTTCTCAAGGGCCTGGGTCAGGCATGGCAGCTCTGTAGCAGACCGTGCCAATTTCTCCCACAGGCCATCCCTGCCACTGAGTTCCAGTTTGTCCTTGTGTGTTCCAGTTCATCCTCGCTCTTCCCCACCTAACACCCAGTTTCCCTTCCTGACTAGCTGGCCTGGCCAATCTATAGAGTCATTGGTCCCAATTCCAGACACAGAACCAACAGTCTCACATAGATTTCCCCATCGGCTTCCATAGGAAGCAAGGTCTAATCCCTGTAATAAATCTACTATACTCTATCGTTTGTAGTAATTCTACTCTTCTCATTGAACCCAGGCTGGTATGCTCCCACTTCTTGCACACTTCTGCTTGCTTCTCTGGGATAGAGAAGGAGGAGATTATAGGAAAGAGGCAACATCTCACGTCAATGTGCTATTTTAGCGTGCCTCTGTCATGGCGGCCACCAAAGTGCAAGCTCGTCTATGGGCTGCAGATGTGAGGGGAGTGGGACCTTTGGACCTTTGGAGAGGCCCCAGGGACCTCTGGGTGACAGTCTCCTGGCTCTGGTGACACACACTCTGGCTGATCAGTTCTGACCCCCTCAGCTTCTCCACCTAAAAGAAATCCTGAAGCCTCTTACTTCTGGAATCCCTTTGCCCCAACAAGTCACCCTCTTGGACACAGTCCCTGAAAGAGGACTCCAACTACCTTGCCCACTGTCCTATTGGCCCCCAGGAACTGCATCCTGGCCCGCTAAATGGTTGGCATACAGCCTTCCCGCTCCCCCTACCCTTGGACTGTTCTTGCAGCAGCTCCAGCCAGCCTATCCCTTCAGACTTTTCCAGGTAAGAAGGTATCAGTCTCTTTGATCCCGAGCACCCCTAAATTCCAAGAGAGGCAGGTAAATTTCTCCCAAGAGCTGCATCACAGTGCTCTGCTCCATTCCAAGGAAACACTAGGAGGGCTGGAGAAAAGCCAAGCACTTGCTGTTCTCTTAAATCCCCTTCTTGAATTTCTAGTCTCATCTTAAGTATGCTGCTTGGGGTTATAGACTCTGGATGGCTTTCATTAAATTTTAATGACTTTTGTGTATGTTCTTTGGAACATGGAAGTTTTTATCACCTATTATACTCAGCTTTGGATCTTTGGTTCTATTGAATACCTTTATACTATCCCTTCAAACCTCAGCTTTGAGAAAAACCATCCTTAAAATTAACAAGAATAGTCTATTCCATGGTACAATTTTAGGAATGCTAAGAAGGTCTGTCTGCCCAAATATCTCCCCCTCTCTTTCCTTCTATGATCCCTTGGACTCCATCATTAGAGATGCATTCTACCTGATTTGACAGATCAGAATATAGTACATGCTAAGTAAATGCTTATTTAATTAACAATTGTTTAAGAACACAATAATCCTATTTTTGAGAATAAAATACTTGAACGACTTTTCAAACCCACATTTATTGTTTGTCCTCCTTCACCTCAATACTTGTTCCCTAAAATTATTTAACTACCTGATGATATTTGAACTAAGGCACTAAAATTTTTGAAAAACAGGTTTATTGAGTGGCTGGGAGGGTGAGTTCATGGGAAATGCATTTCTTGGGGGAGCTCTGTTTCTCTTAGCTACAGAAACAAGAGGAAGTTCAAGGTGTTGAACTAGATTTAGGCACATAGTGTTATTCTTTCACTAATTATTTCTGCTACTGATATGGAAGGAGAGAGAATTGTATAAAGATAACATGGACCAGAGTAGTGGTTCTCAAACTTGAGTGAGCATCAGAATCACCTGGAAGGCTGTTGAAAACATAGATCCTGGGGCTCCACACTCAAAGATTTTGATTCAATAGATCAGGATACTTTGAAAAACTGAGCTGGGGCTTATAAAGATAGGCCTGTATGTCTGTCCCCACCCGACCCCCCAACACATACACACAGGTTCATGCATGTGTGTGCCCACACACACACACGTCAGGCATTTGTTAAGCTTCCTATCTAACACCACCGGGTCCTTTTTTAGTGTATACGAACTCCCAAAAATTCAGTCCTGACAAGTTTCTTGACTTCACCTCCATTTGTCTGACCCAAACCATTCAATGGCACCCTCCAGGAAGAGTCTATGGATTTGTCTCTCCAGGACAGACTCCCATTAACCACATTTGCCAGTGAGACTAATAGTAAAATAGGAACGCCAGATTACTGATTAACAAAGAAATATCTGTCCACAGGTGGGGCTGGATACTTGCACTACTGCATTCTCTCCGTGGAAGAAATCTGCATGGGAATCAGATTATAATCAACAGGTTGCTGATTGGACATAAATTCAGGTGAGGGCTTTAGGTGGAGGAATCACTGGTGGGTGCCATGAAGTCAAGAGTGTCTGGGGCATCTATCTACACAATCAGGATCTACTTGCCCCCAGGACCCAATGGGAGAGGGCAGCCTCTGCCCTAGACAATGGTTAGAGGAAAAAAATGGTCAACCCAAGTGATATGACCTTGCCTGCAGTCCATGAGGGAACCAATTTGTCCTCTGGTGGATAGGTTCCCTCTTTTGGAGTTGCAAAATAAATATCTGCTGAATTATTAACTACCTTACAATGATTGAAGCCCTTCACTCTAGATATATTATGTTGTGGCTCACAGACCTGAACTCATCTTGTCTCTTCAAGGGGATTTTCTCTCTGAGATTTAAACTGTAACATCATCACATAAAGGATCAGAGGAGGGAGATGTATCTGTCTTCTGTTAATTGTTAGGGAACAAATTAAAGTTCTGGCATATAACAGTTGCTAGGTCCCCATACCCAAGACATAGAATGAAGAGAAAATTCTCGGCAGAGGGTGAGGAAGTGGGGCAAAAGCAGCCACTGTTCTCTATGTGGGCCCAGTGGCTGTGTGTATGGAGGCAAACACCGGAACCCCTGGAGGACCATCCTAAAGCCCTTTGGAGGGCCATCGGAGTCATTAGAGATTAAAAAATATAGGGCAAGTTACTGCTGTGATTTTGCAATTGGCTTTGGTACTTTTGAAGTTCATCCAAAATGGCATTCCATCACTTTAAAATTATAATCTGTTATCATTTTCTTCTCAAAATGATAGATTATGCCAGTTATGTATGCAAGGAGAGAAAATTCATTAGTAAATGCAACAGGTAAGGTATACATTTATTGGCCAAAGAGCTGCTAAAAGGATAGGTATTTTGTAAAGAATTTGCAAGGGTGAACGAACCTTCACCTCTGCTGACCCCGAGCTTCTGGTTTCCTTTGTGGTTCCTGGAATTCCTTAATTCTAAGACTGTGGGTCCCATTGATATCTCTCCCTCCCTACTCACCAACCTGGTCCAGAGCCCACAGGCACAAATATTTGTAGGTTTTTGTTGAGTTTTCTGTGGTGTCATCCAAGATGACACTTTATTACCCAGAAAATACAGAACAAAAAATTACCTTCAGGACTACCCTAGAAATGTCTTGTTTTCTGACATACAGCAGAAACTAAGACCACCATCCAGCTACTGTCAACAGGATCTTCAATCAAGAGTTTTAAAGGCTATGGCTACAGACACCATCACCTCCCTCACCCCCTTACCCTCTCAACAGCCAATGCCCAAGCCTGTCACTATGTGCTAGAAGCTACCACACAAGAACAAAGCCCTCATTTTAAGGTACTCAATCAAAACCAATAATAACATTGGCATCTACAGAGGCATATCCCAGGGCACAACTCCCACCCCTCTAAACAGCTCTCTTTTGTGAAGATTGATAAAAAAAGATCTTCCCACCTTTGATTCTAAGACTAAAATGATGAGTTAAAATTCAAGGCCTCTGTATACTTGAATCATATTCTGCTTTGCTTTTTCAATAACAAAGGCATGTCTGTAATTGAAACATGCAAGGAAACAGTTACAAGCGTTTTCTATTCAGCATAGGGATAGAAACTTACTTCTCATTTATACTCTGCCATCATCAACTTTCTGTGCAATGCAGACAATTTCCCCTCTCTGGGCCCCTGATTTCACACCTGAAAATACAGGGATTAGCCTGGGTGATCTTTAAGTCTCTTTCCAGCCTAATAATCTGCGTTTCTATAAAATAAAGGCTAACGCAGAGGACTCATAATATTAACGGTGGCGTAGTGCTCTGCATTTAATAAAAACATGTAATCCCTTCCACATGAGGTCCACCATCTCATTTAATCCTCTCTCCAACTGTGTGAGGAATGCATTGTTTACCCCATTATTCTGGTGACCACTGAGGCATAAAAAATTTTTTAATATTAACAAATAATATTATATGTATTCTCAATATAAAATGATAATAAGATATCAAAGATGTTCATGTTTAAAACCAAAATGGTCATATCTGTGTTTCTCAGGGCCAGGAATTCGGGGGGCTCTCTTGAGCTGTCTGGTGCAGGGTCTTTCATGCGACCATGGTCAGAGAGTGGTTGAAGCTGGAACTGTAGGAGGCTGGAGCAGCTGGGGGCTGACTGAGCATCCGCTCTGTTCATGTACAGTCTATTCTCATTATTAGAGGTAGTTATGTTCTATAAAGTCACTGTGAACACTAAATTAGCAAGAGTTGAACCATTCCTCCTGAGGGAAGTGCAGAGTTAGGTTCCTGCAAGCCTCTTGGTCACAATGTTTTCAACAACTGATCAATACGGAACCTTGTTTTTTGTGTATTTCTGCTTAAAGACACCTTATTTGATATATATTGTCGATTCATTAACATTGACCTCGCAGCCAACAGCTCTGTAACTCATGCCTGATGGAAGCTTATCTCACACATGCATTTTCTCCATAAGGCACAGCACAGCCTTCGTGCACTTAGGAACGCTAAACAGCCCTTCAGCATTACACTTGAAGGCCATTTGAAACAGCAAATCACCAACCAAAAGCACAAAAATGCCAAACAAACAAACAAACAAACAAAAAAGCCCATGGCACTAAATAGACTGCAAAAAGGACACCTGTTTACAGTATGAGAGCTGAAACAAGAAGGCAGAGCACGGCCTTGCTGGATCCCAGCTGGGAACGTGTGCATTGTGAGACTCAAATTATTCGCCGCTATGCACATGTCCCCAAATGACCACAAAAGTGCTGCAGGTATTGATGTGGGGTTACACATAAACTTTGGCAAGTGAGGAGATTCACCAATGTGAATTTCACAAATAGCGAGGATCAACTGTAGTTTCAGAGCTTCTCAATATGGCTTCTCAATGAGCTCATGTCAGTTTTCTCACAGCCTGGTGGGTTCCAGGCAGCCAGACAGCGATGTGGCAGCTCATGGCTCTGTGTGAGTTCCAGCAAGCAAGGCAAAAGCTGCATCACCTTCTCCAACTTGCCCTAGGAAGTCATGTGGCATTATTTCCACTGCATTCGGTTGGTTATCAGCGAGTCAGAGACCTATCCAGTTTCAAAGGCAAGGGACGTGGAGCCCACCTGCTGAGAAAAGAATGTGGGGTGGGAGAAATTGCTGTGGCCATCTTTAGAAAGTGTAATCTGTTGACACCCATTTTACAGATGAGGAAATGGAGGCAGGGAAAGTTAAATAACTTAATGTCATCCAGTTAATATGTAGCAGAGCCAGAATTTGAACCCAGGCTTCTCTGACACCAAAGCCTGTGCCCTAACCACCCCAGATCCTGCTCATGGAGCATCCCTTTGGTTTATAATTTATGGTTTCAACCCAGTGCAAACAAAAACTCGAGATCAGCGGTGCAGCTGAGCAAAGAGCTTGACGAAACAGGTGGAATTTTAGGAGGAACCTGTAGAAGGAAGAGGAAGTTGCTTGGCAACTGCTGTTGGGGAGATTGATCAGAGCATGAACTTAAATATGAAGAAGTCAAGGAAAACAGAATAAAGGTCAAGCAAAGCAAGGATTTAGCTAAGACACAGTATAAATAAGAGATAAAAGAGAAATGATGAGTTCTGGGACCTAGGAAAGCACACAGATACAGAGCCACATTGACAGAAATGCGGTAGGACTTGGACACCGGAGGCAGTGCCCACAACCACAGGTGAGCTGGTCAGCACAGGATGACCTTCAGCACGTTCTGAAAATTCTATCACAGGACAAGCTCCTATTTTTACCCATCATTTGAGAGATAGAGTCTGGCTCTGTGGCCCCTAGAATAAACTAGGAAACTAAAAACGGTGATGTAGAATTCGGCGTCTACCAGGAACATGTTACCCATGGAACCTTTGCCTATAAAATGGGGGAAGGGAGGTACCTACTTCTTGGTGAAACAGAAGTTAAACAAGCAAACACTGTGTTCTCCAGTGAGGACTTACCCCCAGGTCAGGCAAAGCAGCCTGTTGATGATCATGGGCTTCATTACAAGAGTTAACAGTGATAATCCCTGGTAGAATTTCTCCCAAGAAAATGATTACTTGAACATTCCAATGATACCACCATTTGGGACACTCAAATGTAGGTTTGTCTCAACCAAGTGTCTCAGCATGAAGGAGCGTCACCCACTTTCCATGGAAACCTGGAAACACAGAACCTCTGATGGCTCCATAAAGGCCATCCTCCTGATGATAATGATTCTCCCTGAGTCTCAGAGCTCCCACTGCTCTTATTGGCTAAACAATATTCATTTTCTTCTTGTTGATTATAATAGTTTTCTACTGCTGTGCAACAACTTACCAAATTTGGGGGCTTGAAAAACCAACAGTTTGACTTTGTTCATGATTTTGTGGATCAGTAACTCAGGAAGGGCTTGTCTGAGCAGTTCTTGTTTGGAGTCTCTTATGTGGTTGCAGTCAGATGCCAGCTGAGGCTTCAGTCATCTGAAGGCTCAAATGGGCTGGATGTCCAAGATGGCACATAGGGCAGGCATTGATGCCAGCTGTTGGCTAGGAGCTCAGCTGGGGCCAAAGACTGGAGCTCTCACATGTGACCTCTCCAGGATGGCAATCTCAAGATGGCCAGACTTCTACCATGGTGCCTGGCTTCTTCTAGAGTGTCCCAAGAGAGCCAATGGGGGACTGCAAGGCCTTCTATGACCTAGTTTTGAAGTTACTTCTACCATACTCTATTAATTGACACAACCACAAGTGATCAGATTCAAGGAGAGGAGCATAGACCTCACCTCTTGACTGGAATAGTGTTGAAGAATTTGGAGGCCATATTTTAAAACTGCCTATTATAGGTTAAATTGTGTTCCCCAGAAGGATGTTGGGATCCTAACCCCCAGTACCTGTGAATTTGACTTGATTTGGAAGTAGGGTCTTTGCATATGATCAAGTTAAAATGAGGTCATTCGAGTGGGCCTAATCCACCTAATCCAATATGACTGGTGTCCTTATGAAAAGGGGAGATTTGGACACAGACATGCACACAGGGAAGACACCATGTGAAGATGCAGACAGAGGTCAAGGTGATGCCAAGAACAAGGCAAGGAATCCAAAGATTGCCAACAAACCACTAGAAGCTACAAGAGAAATGTAGAGCAGATTCTTCCTCACAGCTTTCAAAAGGAATCCACCCTGCCAATACCTTGATCTTGGATTTCTGGCCTCCAGAACTCTAGGACAATAAACTTCTGCGGTTTAAGCCATCCAGTGTGGTGTTCTGTTATGGCAGCCCTAGGAAACTAATAAGCTCTCATACAGACTAAAAGAAGCCTGATTTTGTTTAAGAGGACAAGAAGCCCAGGTGAGAACATACACCTTCCCAGACTCCCTTGCTGCTTAAAGATAGCCATATAATACTGATCTGCCAGGCATTTCTGGGAAAGCCTTGCTTACCTATTAAAGGTTGTCCTTTCTTCTTTCTCCATGTCTCCTTCTTACTGCCTATAATGTGGAGATGAGGTGTAGGAATGGATCGGCCATCTTGCAACCATAAGGACTAGGAATGGATCGGCCATCTTGCAACCATAAGGACACAAGCAGATCTGGAAGATAGAAAGAACTTGAGTCCCTGAGGGCAGTCCTCTCAGTCCCACAAGCAAGCCACCATGGGCAGAGCATCTCTTGTGCCCCAGGCACCATGCTAGATGCTAGGGACAGTCTCCCCTACCTGCCTCTAATGATCTGTCCTTAATCTCAGTGACAGATCATTTCAACTTAATGAGATAAAAGCAGGCATAAGGTGTGGATGTGATGTTATGGACTCCCAGAGGGAAGCCTCCTACCCATCCTGCCAGGAGAGCTTCCTGGAGCTCCCCTCTGGGAGAGACCCAAGGGATATACCACCTTAAAAGTCTCTATCAGCCCCTGGGGAGCTGAGAGCCAGGGGAATGTTCTCCTCTCCCTCAACAAGAAACACACTTCCTGAGGTATTAGGTAGTAGGACCTGGGCTCTCTGAAGTAGTTCTCATGGCAGCCACTACCTCAAGACTCCTAGCAACTGGGGCCTCCCAGGCTGTCCTGGGAGACACCTCAGGCTGCCACAGAGCAGCTAAGCTTCCACTCTTCTCAAGGGGGCTAATCAATGGAGACCTGAAAGAAGCCACACCACGGATAAAAGCAAGTGGGCCTAGAACCCACTAACTTCCATTAACTTATGACACCCTCCAATCAACCCATTTCTCATTATCGCCAAAACCCTGAGTCCAAAGCCACAGCTGCAGCAGCAACATGGCTTCCAGGCTTTTCCACAGAAAGCTAGGACACTAGGTTTTCTGCTGAACCAGTCTGGCTTTCCTCATGCCACAAGTAATCCAGTCAGATCATCAGTATGATGATCCCTAAGGACTCTGACAGAAGTCACTTGAGAAAGCTCTCAGCCCTTCCTAAACTTCCACCAATCCAAGGACATCTTTGCCCTCCATGACCCAGTGTATGACTCCTTTCAAAGGCAACAGCTTACCAGAGCCCGTGAAAGAGCTCTGTTCATCATTTCACTTCCATAACCCTCACTTCACTCTGAGAATAATTATAAACGAGGCCCTCAAAACAGCAGGACAGGGATGAACATGGGTCTCTATGGTCCCTTGGCCAATGAATGCAAAGATACTGAAGGCCGAGTGGGGCCAAATGTCAGCCATACAGACTTGTCTTCAAATCTCTAGCTTTATGGCCTCGCACCAGTTGCCAAAACTCTCTGAGTCATGGTTTTCCCATCTATAAAATGAAGGGCTAATACTTACCACTACAGTTGTTGAGGGCGTTAGACAAGAAAACATAGGTACAAGTGGCCGGCCCCCTACCTGGCACATGGCAGGAGGTCCTCAATAACCAGTGGACTCCTTCCCTCCTTCCTTTGTCATGCTGTGGTTTGCAAAGTCTTCTGGGAGAAGAAGCAACGAGGGATTGGAGGTGCCCTTCTGTTCCCCTTGAAGAGTGAGGTTCATGTCATCTCTTTAATATGCCCCCATGGTACATACACAGCAACACCATAATAAAGGAGATAAGAAGAGTGAGGGGAGAAGTGAGGGGAAGGACAAGAAAGAGATGGTCTCATCAAAATGCCATTTGCTGTTAAAAGAACATTTTCGAAGTTGGGATAAAACCAGTGGTGCACTGAACTAGCAATAAAAGCCAGCGCTCCCTGGCATTCTGAACAAGCCCAACATTTCCCCCACAGGCAGAGTTGGTGTGGAAGAGTTCAGCATCCCCCAGATTTGGAAAGGAAAGTGATCAGAGGGCAGACTCAGGCATCCTGGCAAGGGAACCTTGACCTCACCCACTCCCACCCCCTCCAAGCCCTCACAGGGCCCCACTGGGTCTTCCTCTGCTAGCCTTCTCCACTCTCTCTCATTTAAAAAAAAAATTTGGGGGCGCGTGGGTGGCTCAGTTGGTTAAGAGTCCGACTCTTTTTTTTTTTTTAAAGATTTTATTTATTTATTTTGAGAGAGAGAGAATGAGAGAGAACACATGAGAGGGGATAGGGTCAGAGGGCAAAGCAGACTCCCTGCCGAGCAGGGAGCCCGATGCGGGACTCAATCCCGGGACTCCAGGATCACGACCTGAGCCGAAGGCAGTCGCTTAACCAACTGAGCCACCCAGGCGGCCCAAGAGTCTGACTCTTGATCTCAGGTCTTGATCTCAGCTTTGTGAGTTCAAGCCCCGCGTTGGGCTCCATGCTGGGTGTGGAGCATACTTAAAAAAATTTTTTTTCCAACATACATTCCATTTATTTTTAAAATTTGACACATAAATAGTATACATTCCTTAAGCTAGGTTGTATACATTTTTCCACTTTTATTGAGATATCATTGACATATAACATTGTTACTAGTTTAAGGCATACACCATCATAATTTGGTATATGTATATATCCCTAAATGATTACCACAATAAGTTTAGCTAACATCCATCACCTCACATGGTTACAAACTTTTTTCTTGTGATGAAAGCTTTTAAGATCTATACTCTTAAAAACGTTCAAGTATACAGCATAGTATTGTTAACTATAATGATCATGTTGTACATTATATCCCCAGGACTCATCTGTCTTATAACTGGACATTTGTACCTCTTGACCATCTTCTTCCACCACTCTTTCTTATCTCGACACCCTCACTTCTCACTGTCACCACCAGCATCTCAGCTCTCTCCATCTTGCCTTCCCACCCACCCTAGAACTCCTCTGTCCAGGCCACTCTGCCAGTCTCCTGCCCCTGCTTTCTCAGATTCATTATCTTAATGGCAGACACTGACCTTCCAAAAGACACAAATCATGTAAACCAGTCATATTTTATAAGATTTTTACAAATAACACACCTAATGTATAATCATCATAGAAAAATTTGATAAATCAAACATGAGCACCCCCAAATTTTTCGTAGGACCACTCCCCACAGAGATAAAGAAACCAAGGCATGAGAAGGCTCAATCACCTTTGCAGGAGCGTTCAGCCCCTCTACAAAGCAGTAGATCCAAGATTCAATCTGAAGCGGACTCCTCTGGAGCTGTGCCCCTAACAATTTCACTATATCACCTCTGAGATGGACATAAGATTCACAGGAGAGTTTGGGGTCAAATCATGCATCATGGACCATGGATCAACACCATCATCAGAAATTGTTATCTTGTTATGTTTGCATAAAAAGTCATCGTAGATTCAGTGGGAGGGTGTAGTAAAGCCAACACTCTTACAGGAGACAGTGACTCAACTTTTTGGAGGATAATATAATATTATAAATTCAAAGACCGAGAAAGGGCTTTTTGGTTCATTGATCTCATATTATTTATATTCAGAAAATAATTGGAGAAATTTATAAGGACATATATGTATGATTGCTCATGGCCACAAAATTTCAAATAGCAAGGGAATAAAGGTTCTAACCTGAATTAACCTAAATGTTCACAGTCCTCTGCACGTTCCAGACACTTCATGCCTCCACATTAGCACCTTGCTGGTGCCTCAACCTGCAATGTCTTTGTCCCACTCCCCTCTGTAGGTCCAGATTGCTTTGCCTGTGCAGCCGGCATCTCTCATTCTTCCTTCTTATGAGTTTTATCAGTGCCTGGCTCTTGCCCTAGGCAGTTTCTGCCCTCATGCAGTCCTCTGTGTCTAACTTGTCCCATCCCATGGTTCCTGG
This sequence comes from Neomonachus schauinslandi, assembly GCF_002201575.2. NCBI lineage: Eukaryota > Metazoa > Chordata > Mammalia > Carnivora > Phocidae > Neomonachus > Neomonachus schauinslandi. The sequence continues at coordinate 90,026,555 of NC_058419.1, forward strand.
CACATGGGGAGTACTCACCGATACTGAATTGAATTGCCCGTGCAATTTGATTTTACAGAACATTATGATTTAGAAAGCACATTCACAGATATTTATCTTTGAATTTTAAAACATTGAAAAGCAGCAGAATAATAAAAGAGCCATTAAAATTATTTTTTTAAGGCAGCAGAAGTAAATATTATTGTTCCCATTTTAGAGATAAGGAAACCGAGGCTCAGAATGAAGTTTTCCAAAGATCACACAGCCAGGGGGGCATAGATGCAGGTCTAACCTCAGTCTTCTGACTTGAACACAATGATGCCTCCACAACACCAAGAAAGGGGGAATGGGGCTGGGGCGGCCCCATAGCAGGTGCCCAGCTACCTTCACTGTGGGGAGACTTGATGTCACCCAAGAGGATGGGAAAGGATCTCCTAAGGAGCCAAAGCTCTTGAGATTAAGTATTTTCTCCACCTCCCATCCTAACTATCCTTTCTCTTCATACAATCTTTCAGGGCTGGTTCCAAATCCAGATTTATCCCCATCCCATACACCCAGCCTCAATCTTTGAAACTGGCTTGAAGTGGCCTAACTGGTTGCTCAGGTTCTTAAAAACTCCCCATCTTCTACATTGGGCCACCCCTTAGCACCAATATCAGTTTGCTTTCTCCAGCCCTCCCACCTGACTCTGGCCCTAGCCTAAGCCTGAGCTGTTACTCTTCAGTAGAGAGACACCAAGAAAATAGAATCTCTTTCCTCCAGGCCGAGGGACAGATCTCACCCTGCACCAATTCAGAACCTCTCGGACCAGCTCCCCAAAGCATCCCTATGCTGATATGCCTTGGAGGGCTGCTCCAATTGCTTTCTAAATAAACCCTGGCACCTTGTTCAAGGGCCTGCCCAACCACTCTGCTTCGTAGGGTGCAAACTAAAATATGAGAAGAAGACTTTCCCTCCTGCATGCAAGAGGGTTTCAAGGGACTCAATTTTCAGACTAGAATCTGCCCAAGGACATGCCTAAGGAAATGCAGACCCACGTTTCCTACCTCCCTTTTCACAACTGCCCTCCTACACTCTGCTGAAAAAAGGCTTACCTCTCATCCTTCCAGAACCTTCTACAGGTGCACTGCCCCAGGCAGTAAAAATGTCTTAGGCATCAAACAGAGGGTCAATTTCTAATTTGGGGCTATTGTTGACAAAGTAAATAACTCTAATCATTCAGTAACCAATCTTGTTGCAAGCCAGGTGGTGTCCAATTGTCTGCTTTCACCAAAGCTGCAGGAAGACCCACTAGAGTTGTCAGCTGATAATCAGAAGTGATTTTTGAGAATTGTTTACTACTACAGGATCCTTGGCAGAGGATGCAAACTTTAGAGAACCAAACAACGTTACTGTAAATAAAATTCTTTCTACTCTGATCTGCATATATTTGTGAACAAGATTTCTGGGCACTTCAATGGGAACACGGTTGATTGTGAACTCTGGCTTTTCCTGGAGATAAGTAATATTCATTCACAGATATATCATGTAAAGAGATGCATTTCCAGGGCACCTGGGTGGCTCAGTCAATTGAGCGTCTGACTTAGTTTTGACTCAGGTCATGATCTCAAGGTCATGGGATCGTTTTGGGCTCTATGCTGAGTGTGGAACCTGCTTAGGATTCTCTCTCTCCCCCTCCCCCCCACTCACCTCTTGCTCATGCACGTGAAAGTGCTCTCTCTCTCTCTCTCTCTCAAAAAAAAAGAGAGATGTGCTTCCAAAAAATTTTACTTTTATGCTTAGTAATTTACATTTTACTTATCAAAATTTGATACCTACTTATGCTGCTTTGATCAATTTGGTGCCAATCATATTGTAATGCTAACTTCATCAAGAAGAGATGTTAACACTTAGAGTTTTACTGACCATAATTTATTCTCTATAACATGAACATCTCCCCCCGAATCTAGGCATGTTTATCCAGTTGCCCATTTGACACTTCTACTGGATGTGTAATAGGTATCTCAAACTTAGCATGTCCAAAATCATACTTCTGATATTCCTCCTCAAACCAGCTCTTCCCACAGGTTTCCACAGCCAAGTTAAGGTGCTCTTACCCTTTTCGCTGCTCAGGTCAAAACCTTAGGGTTGTCCTTGACCCCTGAGGCAGCCATGAGAATGTGCCTCACAGACCTCCTATACGGGGAGTGTAATTGAGAGCCCCACATGCTGTGCTTGAATCCATGATTGCATTTGCATTGAGGCCACCCCCTCCACAGACTGCTCCCCACCAGTAATGGAGTGTGGCAGGAATACTGAGTCAGACCCATTCTTGGGAGACACAAGACTCCTTTGTTGGTCAATTTTGGCTCAAAAACTCTCCAAGGACTTTGCCAAACCTTCCTTAGACTGCATGGTAGCCTTGGACCTCCATCCAACCTTCTCTCCCTCTCCCCTCCATCCAGGGTCAGACTTCCATCACGGTCTGATGGCTAGCCCAGCTTTCCCTGGCTCCTTCCCAATTTCCTTTCACACCGGAAGCAATATGAATACAATTCTTCCACGCCCTTCCATCTGGGCATCCACTTCTCAGAAGACAGATTAACACAACTCTTCTCTTTCTCTCACACCTCACATCCAATCAGCAAACCTTGTCAGCTCTCTTCAAACTATAAGCAGGGTCCAGCCTCTTTTACCCTGGTTCAATCATCACTGTCTCTCTCTTGGATTATGGCAGCAGCCTCCTGTCTCAGTTGGCATGGTGTGTTAAAGATGGCCATAAATTCATTGTGTTCCTTTCTACTGCCTCGAATCTGGCATTGGCCTCTGACTGTTTGAGCCAATTGCACATAGAAGAAGTGATGCTGTGCCATTTCCGGACCTAGGCTTTAAGAGGACTGGCAGCTTCTGCTTCCTTACTCTTGGAACCCAGCCTCCATGCTGTGTGGAAGCCCTAACAGCCCACTTGGAGGAGAATCAAAGCCCAAGGCTGACAGCCCCAGCTGAGCGCCAAGACAACAACTAGCACCAAGTTACCAGCCATATGAGTGAAGCCATCTTGGAAATGAATCTTCCAGCCCCGGCTACCCTAGCTGATACCACATGGGGTGAAGACAAGCTATGCCTGCCAAGCCTTGCCTAAATTATAAAATCATGAGCGAATAAATGATTATGGTTGTTTTAAGCCATTACGTTTTAGGGTGGTTTCTGACACAACGATAAATAACTGAAAGAGCCAGGGCCCCAAGAGGAAATAGATGGCATGCTGAGCGTGGCTAAAGAGAGTTTAATTAGGGGGCTGTTCGCAAAGGCGTGGCCAGGGTTAAGGGATGTTGAAGCACTGAGGACTCACATGAAGGGGATGCCCTGTCCACCTCTAGCCCTAAAGGAGCAATGGAAGAGGACAGTTACCAGAAGCCCAAAAGGATAGCTATAGGAGGAACACTACTACCTGACAGGAGTTATGGCCCTAGATAGAGGGACACAGCCAACCTGCAGCGACTCAGCATGGAGGGAACCAGTGAAACAAATGGAATAAATGCCCCAGTCTCATTCCCCTCTCTCCCTCTCGTCTCCCACTGGTCCCCATTAGCTGAAACTACCAGAAGCCAGAGAGCAAACAACCCACTGATGTAATCCATAGAGGTCTGCCTCCCAGGGTGCAACGCAGGGTGGAGAAAAGTGGAGAGTAGATCTGAAGAGCAAATAAAAGATACCCAGCACCTCCCTAACAGTTGTCCCTGCTTTGGCCCATACCCACTTGCAGGCTATTTTCAAGATGGCAGCCACAAAGTCTTATTAAAATAAGTCGGATGACATAACTTCTTTGTTCAAAATCCTCCACAGTCAGTCAAAGCTGAAAATCCTTAAAATATCCTACAAGGCCCTATATAATCTTATTATTCATGACCTCTGAGCTCATCTCCAGGGGCCCCCACTCTCCACCTCCTGGCTCCAGCCAGGCTGGCCGTCCTGCCCTTCTCTGAATGTAACAGGCACAGTCCAGCCTCAGGGTATTTGCACCAGCTATTCCCTCCGTCTAACATGCTCCTTCCCTCATATTCACATAGCTGGGGGCTTTACTTCCTTTCTTCGGATCATGTGCAAAAGTCACCTTTTCGGTGAGACCACCCAATAAAAAAATGCCAGCACCACCTCCCACCTGACATGAGATATCTCCTTGCCTTGCTCGGTTTCTCTTCTTGCCATAAGGTAAGTTCCATGAGAGCAGAGATTTTTGTGTTTTGTTTGCTAGAACAGCATCTAGAACACTGTCTGGCACATAATGAGCACTCAATAAAGATTTATTTAATAAATGAATGAAAGGACACAGAAAAGGCGACATGTAATTTCTGTGCATGTGCGTGTGTGCAGGAAAATGTAATAGAGCGAGAAATAAAAATCTTTCGAGCATGAAGTGTATTAGGACAGTTTCTTGGGGAGAAGAGAAAGAAAATTCAAGTTCAAAGAGAAAAAGGAATGAATATAAAACTTCTCTCTATTAAGAAAGAGCTTGTTCATGTATTTTTTTAATGGATGTTCATGAGCAGCAAATGGCTATGGTATTTAGATTCCACTTCCAAGTGTGACATAACAATTTGATTTTAAAATGACAATATTTGCAATATGCTGGAAATTAAATCCTTTGCCACTCTTTAAATTCATGATTAAAACTATTTCAGAAGTTAACGTCAAAATAGGTGAAGGGGCTTCACAGCTTAACAAAAATAATTTAGGGGATACTCAAACAAAAGTGTTTGAAGACCACTGTTCCTGTATACATTAAAAGAGCTCTGGCCTAGGAACTAGAAAATATTACTTCTTATCTTGGCTTCACCTCTAACTAGCTGTGTGACCTTGGAAAAGTCACTTCACCTCTCTGGGCCTCAGTTGTCTCATCTGTGAAATTAAAGAATGAGAAAACATGAAATCTAAAATCACTTCCAATTCTACAACCCTCTGCTCTGTGACCACAAAAATTGGTTTTCTGTCCTTTCACAATTTTTATTTTCTTCTTGAGAATCTCTTCCTCCCTTTTGCTCCTACTTCTATGGCCACAGGCCCACCCCTAGCCCATGTGGACTGGGGAGTGAATACAAATCAAGGCTGCCAGCCTGCAGCAGGCCCCCTCTTCTCCACCCCTGAGGAGACATGCATGCATGAACACAGGCAGCTCAGCCTGTGCATCCAAGGTCCCTGCGCTGTCCCCACACCAACAGACCACCACCCTCAGGCTTAGAGGTACAGCCCTGTTGTCTTAGTCCATTCGGCTGGCTATAACAGAATACTATAGACTGAGTGGCTTATAAACAACATGAATTTATCTCTCACAGTTCTGAAGGCTGGGAAGTCCAAGACCAAGGCGCTGGCAGATTTAGTGTCTGGTGAGAGCCTGATTCCTGGTACATAGATGGTGGTCATGTTTTTACTATGGCCTCACAGGGCGGAAGGGACCAGGGTGCTCACTGAGGCCTCTTGTAGAAGGCACTAATCCCTTTCATGAGGGCTCCACTCTCAGGACCTAATCACTGCTGAAAAGCCCCAGCTCCAAATGCACTGAGGATTAAGTTTCAACATGTGAATTTGGCGGGGGGGACACAAACATTTAGTCTATAGCAACTGTCCACCCGCAGGAGGACTGATGCAGGGGGAAGGCCCGAGCAGGCTTGGCAGCAAACTCAGGGCCATTTGAGCAGGAGATTGTCTGGTTCTGGGTACCTAGGCAAGGTTCCAGGTGGTCATGTGTCCTTGGCCCCACAGGCATTTCCCTTCATGGGGAAGGACATGTCTGGAGAAAGCCCAAAGGGAGGTCCTCTAAAGCCCAGGGCCCAGGGAGGGGTCTAGTTGCCCGGGGCTCAGGTGGTCCTGTATGCCCGTAACCTTTGCTGAATGATTGCCCAACAGGATGAGTGAATAAACATGTGTACATATGCACACAAGGATATACTACATGGCCAGAAAAAGGGATTAAACTACTGATATACAAAGCAATGCAGATGAATCTCTGACACTATGCTAAGCAAAAGAAACCAGAAACAAAGGACTACAAACTGTATGGCTTCATTTATATGAAATTCTAGAACAGTCAGATTCCATAGAGAGAGAAAGCTGGTCAATGGTTACTTGGGGTTGGGAGTGGGGGAATTGGCCACAAAGAAGCACGAGAGAACTTTCTGGGGTGATGAGAATGCTTCACAGTTTGATTATCATGGTGGTTTCACAGATGTATACATTTGTCAAAACTCATCAAACTTAAAATGGGTGCATTTCATTATATGTAAATTATGCTTCAATGAAGTTGATTTATGAAGAAAAACAATAAGAACAAAAGGATTGCCTGGCAGAACTAACATCTGTTGATAAGTATATATTCCACATCATGGTATAATTTCTCTTGCCCTATCCTGATAGAATCCTCCTTAAATCTATACACACATGTTCTCAAATAAATAGGTATGTGTGGATGTATGGGGGGGGACTGTTAACCATCAGTCAAACTTACCTGACTCTGAACCCCAAACTTTTCCCTTGACCCTAGTCTACCTTCATTTTGGAATCAAAATTCCCCCATGGAAGGCAGTGTAGAATGGGGTTTTTGTTTGTTTGTTTTGGGGTGTTTTGTTTTTGTTTTTTCTTTTTGAAGATTTATTTATTTATTTTGGAGAGAGTGTGCGCAAGCAGAGGGAGAGAGAGTGAGAAGCAGACTCCCAGCTGAGCGCAGAGCCCGTCTCAGGGCTCAATCTCACAACCCCGAGATCATGACCTGAGCCAAAATCAGGAGTCAGACACTCAACTGACTGAGCCATCTAGACTCCCCACAATGTAGAATGTTACAAGTGGTGAATCCAACAGCCCTGGGGTCAAGTCCCAGGCCTGCCACTTGTGAGCCTTCATCTCTATGGGGTAGTCAGAGCAGGAGCCAAACACAAGACATCATCCTTATCCAAATATGATGACATAGGTGGCCTCGACCATCATTCTTTTTGCACTAATAAAATTTAACGAGAAACCTAAGGCTAAGATCCCACATTTAAGAAGCCAGACGCCAGAATTTGAATCCACATCCCTTAAGCTCTGCACTTTAATGCTCCTCCAAAGCATGTTACTTAACTTCTGAATCGAGAGAGCCTTCTTCCTAAAGCTGAAATACCACTGCTTATATTTTAGGATCATTGCGAAAGCCAAATAAGGTGCCTTGTGTCATCGATGTGGTCAAATAAATTGTAGTGTTATGGCCACAGAATTTCGAGCCATTTACAGTGTTTGGGTCCAATACCAACATCAGTACTTCCTGCCCACCTTTCTTTTGGCAGGCTCCCCAGTGTAGGAAACTAGGGATCAAACCCAGAGGGCTCTAAAGTGACTGGGAACTCCATGATAGCAACTAACCAACATTTAGTCGACCTAAGAATGTCCATGCAATTTGCTGTTTGAAGCCAGTTGAAGGAATCCTTCCATTCCAAGAGCCAAGACACTAAAATGTGAACGTTCTTGAGAAGCATACTTAAGTTCAAACAGAAGAAGTTTAGATGTTTCATTTGAGGTTCCTCTTCTTGTGGTCCCTCAGCCTCCCCGAAAGAATACTCCCCTCGCCAATTGCAAAGCTCCCATACATGGACACCATCCCTGCTGAGAAGTACCAAAGGATTCTAGGGGTGGGTTCTTTTCTAATACAGTTGTGCTGTGTTACTTCAAAAAAAAAAAAAAAAGCCATCAAAGAGCCCTTGGCCTTCACTTCATGCTCCAAAAAATAAGGGGAACTGGGATGATTCCATGTAAAGGAAAAAAAAAAAAAAAAGGTGATATCTAAATAAGAGGTAATGTGGCTACAAATCCACGTACCGCATGAGACTTGTCTTTGCTGGGCATCACATTATCACTATGAGATCCACGGAGGATGGTGACAGAAGTGTTCCTAGCACCGTGCCTGGCACATAATAGGAGCTCAATGCAGGCTAGTGTCCGGCCCCTCTCTGGGGTTTGAGCGGGCGGGATTTTCTCAGAAGTCCCAGACTCTTTTCTTTATTGCAGCAACTGAGTCAACAGGGGATGCATCTACCTTAACTTCTGGAAAAACAAGGCAAGAAAAATTGCAGTGGAGGTGGGCCACCATGTCTAGGCTTAAATGCCCATCGGTCCATCACAGGAAGCAGAGTAAAAGAGGGCTTTCCTGGAGGCTAATTAACAGACTACAGTCATCTGAGACTTAAGAGAATAAAAACAAACCACCCGCTGTCACTGATCCTTTTCACCTCCTTTTGAAACAGTGTAGCTAAGGGGAGGACATTCCCAGCAATAGCTGCCAATAGTCTCCAGAGTGGTTACTAAGGACCAACCTGGCCTTTAAGTAATCAGATATTAGATAGAATCTGCATCCTAGGATGCCCTCCACCCAAAAGCTCACCTCTAGTGCAAGAGAGATGACCACTCCCTCCTCTCCATGCAAGGCTCTGTTCAGAGCTAACCTGCTAGCAATCTTTTCCTGATTGGTCAAGCCTTCCTCCAGCTCAGTGTACTAGGGGAGACTTGGATCCAAGCTGGGCTATGGTCTCTTGACCAAAACTTGGAAGTGGGACTCAGCTGGTTCAGTACTAGCTAGGGGTGATGGACATGTAAGGTGATACAAACTTTGGGGCCAAGGACACCATTTGGGGGGTGCCATGTTTGGCCCATGTGCTCAGAGACATAGAAAAAGCCATTCAACCCAAAAGAGAGAAAAATGCTGCAGAGCTACAGAGAGAAGCATTGAGAAAATACAAAGAAACCCAGAGGACAAAGGGCTGGGGTCTTGGATGGCTCTTTAGGGAGCCCTGCTGCATTCACCCCTTTTTGACTCAAGCTGACTTAAGTCATAGACAACTCCCCTTTTATCAGGTCCAGATATTCTGATCCTTATGGCTTCACTCCTTTGGCTGAAATGTTGGACAACTGATGGCCCATGAAAAGACACCACATTAACCTTCTTATTGGTCCCTGGCACGTTCACATGAGTGACTTTGTTAGAATCTTTCCCAAAGGCAAGTTTTGACACGGAGATTAGTGAGGAGAATCCAAGGGTGGGCCCTTGGAGGGGCAAACTGCCCTCCAACCAAGAAGGTGGAAAAGCCCAGAAAATGCTGTGGGCCAGCCAACCCAGCCAGCCACTTCGACTGATGGCCAAACTCAGGCCAGTGCCTAGTGGTGCTGGGCTCTCCTATCAACCTCTCTCCATTCTCCCTCACCCCGTCTTCTTCCTCTTCCTCTCTCACCTGGACCTTACATCAGTCTCATAACTGGCTTCCCATGCTCCAGCCTCACCCACTCCATCCCATCCTCCCATTGTCAATCTATTCTTTTATTGACTATCTCCTCCATTGGGATGTCCACTCATGAGAACCAGGGCTTTAGCTGTCTTACTCACCAAGGAGATTTAACCACCCCGAATGCAGAGTTTCCAAAGCTTGCTGCCCATGCCTTCTCGCCACTCTTTTTATAATGTTTTCTGTGGTCTGAGCTGGCGTTACTCATGCTGGTTTCCCCCTTCCCATGGACACTTTGCAAGGCCATGGACAGGGACCAATTTATCTTGCAGGCCCCAGTTCCATGGAGAGTCAGATCTTTTAAAATGCTGGCTGGATGGAGGAATTGGATGGACAAATAGAAGAATGGAGGGAGAGAGTGAACATGTGTCAAGGCCAGAGGAGACAGTTGCCATTACTACGGCTGTCTAATTAACAATCCCAAAACTTATTGGCATAAGACAATAATTTATTAGGACCACAGAAATGTTGAAGGGGAATTTGAGTCAGGAATTGGGAAAGGGCTTGGCTGGACAGTTCCCATCTGGTGTCTGCCATGTGGTTGCCGGCAGATGCCAGCCGGGGTTGCAATCATCTGAAGGCTCCCCTGGGCCAGACATCCAAGATGGCCGTTCGCATTGTTGACAATCGATACTGGTTGTTGGAAGGGAGCTTGTCTGAGACTCAAGTGTAACACCTCCTCATGGCCTTTAAATCCTTAAATCCTTTAAACCAGCCTGGATGCAGCTCAGGCTTCCTCACAGCAAGGCCCCTATGGTGTGCCCAACTTCTTAAACTATCTCAAGACCTTAAGACTCTTTTAGTCGGCCTCCTTTTGTTGCGGGAGAGAAAATCGAGGTTCAGAGAACTGACATGGCTCATTCACACCAAATGAGTGGCAGAGCTAAGGCTACACCCAACCAAGCCAGTTCAGCCTCTGTCTACCTCCTGACATCAGGGAGGCCTCTATTAAGTGACAGTGTTCTCACTTTTAAGCAACTGAAACCAACTTTGCCAAAATTAACAGCAACAACAAAAGGTGCAGTAAAATGTAATAGAAAAATTCTTAACATATCTCACAGAATCAAATGAAGTGTGAGCTGCCCGGATGAGGTAGACCTAGGGCCCTTGGCAGAAGGCTTTAACCAAGTTTCTCACTAAAAACCTATGATCAACAGGCACTCGGTGTTAACACCTTTCTAACGCTGTCTCTCTCTATTTCAAGGTCCAAATTTCCAAGAGAGAGCCTCCTCTGCCCCCAGCAGGGTTGGGTTTCTACCTCCCCATCAGCCATGGCCGGCGGGATGAGGTTGCCGAGTATGGACATGGCCAGGGAAGGCCTTCCCTGAGTTTCAGGACATGCCCAGGAAAAAGGTGCTCACCGCGATCCTGAAAACACTGTGAGTCCAATTGTGCAGCATCTCAGCAGAGGGAAACCACCGAGCCATGGGACGCAGAGGATTTGAAAAATGCATCCTCATCCCCACCGGAGAGTTGATATACAAGCTTGACAGACACCACGTGAGGAACTAAAAGCTCGTCTCATGTCCCTAGGGACCACAGTGCTGTGATTGTTGGGCTGCAAATGGTTAAGGATGACTCCATGTGTCCCGAAGTCCATAAGTCCCACACTTCTTGCTGTCAGGCCAAGTACATAGAATTTGAGATTCTACAGCACAAAGCTAGGCAAGATGCAAAGAAACAGAAACAAATGCAATCGGGACAGTATAGGATTTTTGCAAAACACGTTGGAGCTTTGCTTTCATAAATCAGTGTTTCTCAAGCCATGCCAGGCCATGCTGATACGTTGAAGTCAGTTTGGATGTGAGCCATGAGAAAATTTATTTTTACTAATAACAGGTGGAAGTAGCAATGTGTAATAGTTTCTTAAATAAAAAGAATATCTATGGGCACGTATATCACCCCATAATGACATCAGGGTCACACCTATACACACACTTTCTCTTGTGAGAGAAAAACGGGTAGTGTTCGAGCCCCCATATAACCCTGGGCAAGCCTGGGGCAGTGTGTCACACACGTGGTTGTCATCTGTTATCATTGTCTTGGGAGAGAAAAACTGAAAAAGAGCTGCCAAAAGTGATGTCTTTGCTGATCTGCCAAGAACAGGGAAATTTAAAAGTGTACTGGGAGCCTGGTGCTGGTTCAAGTTCTGTCCTGCGTTAAGAAAAATTATCCAAAACTCAGAACCAAAGCAGAAGAATGACTGCATAGACTTTCCAGGTCATTTTATTATTTTTTAAGATTTTATTTGTTATTTATTTGAGAGAAAGAGTGAGTGAGAGAGAGCGTGAGCAGGGGGAGTGGCAGAGGGAGAGGGAGGAGCAGACTCCCCACTGAGCAGGGAGCCTGACCTTGGGACTGATCTCAGGACCCTGGGATCATGACCTGAGCCGAAGGCAGATGCTTAACGGACTGAGCCACCAAGGCGCCCCTAGCCTTTCCTTGTCGCTTTAACCAGGCTCGCCCAGGAGAATGTGCCTGTGTTCGCCTTTACTGTTGCCTATCTGATTGGGGCCCCAAGACCATGAGGTTAGATTTTAATTTGTATATTTTTGTCCAGTAGGAAAGGCAACCCTCTTCGGGTTTCAGTTTTACAGTCTCCTAAGACATTTGCCAGCTCTGTCTCTATCAGCAAATTCATTTCAGGATCCCTCTGACTGACCATGTATAAATATCTGTCCTTTAAACCAGCCTCACCATCTTGCTGGTTCCCTCATTACTTAATGAGATGAATAAAATCCTTGATACGTGTTCATTCTCCATTTGTCTGAGAATCATGTTTTTAATGTTTTGAGGATTATACCTCAACATTAAGAATGAGTTGGCAGTTTCTCCAGCCTCCTCAAATGCAGGAGAGTGGGTGAGCTGGGTTTCAAGATCCCTTCCAATGCCAGTACTGTACAATTAAAGTACAGTCTGAAATACTCAGTGGGGCGGGTTATTTGTTAGAGTGAGAAACTTCCAAAGGGAAAATTTCAGAAAGGTTTAGGGATGGTTACATATATACATATATACATGTATATATGTATATATAAAGTTCAGCTAAACAAAGAATCTCAAAACGATCACCACGTACCCTGAGTATTCTAAGCCCCCCTTATCCGCGGTTTCAATTTTCGCTTTCCACAGTTTCAGATACCTCGAGGTCAACCATGGTCTGGAAGCAGAAGATCCTTCTCACTATCATGAAAAGGTCAGTAGTAGCCTAACTAAGGCTACGTCACAATTCATGTCACTTCATCTCATCACAGAGGCATTTTATCATCTCACATCATCGAAAGAAGGGTGAGTACAGCACAGTAAGATATTTTGAGAGAGAGAGATCACACTCACCTAACTTGTATTACATCATATTGTTATCCTTGTTCTATTTTATTATTTAATTGTTGTTGCTAATCTCTTCCTGTGCCTAATTTATAAATTCACTTTATCACAGATGTGTATGTGCAGATCTTCCTCGATTTACAACAGGGTTATGCCCTAATAAATCCATATGGAATTGAAAATATACTTAATACACTTAACGTACCAAACATCATAGCTTAGCCCAGCCTACCTTAAATAAGCTCAGAACACCCACATCAGCCTCCAGTTGGGCAAATCATCTAACACAAAGCTTATTTTATAATAAAGTATTGCGTATCTCATGTAATTTACTGAATACTCTGCTGAACGTGAAAAGCAGAATGGCTGTAAGTGTATCAGTCATTTACCCTTGTGATCGTGGAGCTGACTGGGAGCTACAGCCCCCTGCCTCTGCCCGGCATCATGAGAGAGGATCATACCGCACACCAGTACCCTGGAAAAGGATCAAAATTTAAAGTACGGTGTCTACTGAATATATATCACTTTCGCACCATCTGAGAGTCAAAAAATCATTTAAGTCAAACCATCATAAGTTGGGGACTGTCCATGGAGGACAAGTGGAAGACAGAGTTTCAGACATCCCCTGGAGGTCATGGAACATATACCCCTTAGATAACGGGAGATTACTCTATCAGCAATTAAGAGTCCGAGTCTCTGGAAAGCTTCCTACCTTGTCTGGAGATGGTTGTGAATCCTCATGGTGCCTGCCCTTGCAGAACAGAGTTAGATCACCTGACGAGTATGAGAGACATGGAAAATGATTCCTGACTCCCCTTACTCTGCCAGATGATAGCATGCAGGGTCAAGAGCAATCTGACCAGGCCACCTGGCTCCTGGCTCCCCAAAGTGTGGTCCAAGGATATCATCTGGGAGCATGTTAGAAGTGCAGAATCTCAGGCCCAGCCCAGACCTAGTGGAACAGAATCTACATTTTAACAAGATCCCCTGGTGATTGACATGCACAGAGAGTTCGAGAACCATTGATCTGGCTGGAGGCTTCCAAGATGGTTCTCCACCCTGGCTGCACATAAGAAGTTTTAGAACTTAAAGAGATCGGGCATTTTTAGTATCCATCATAGCAGGAAGGGAAAGCAGGTGACAGGTGGAAAACATAAGCCACTCTTCTCAAGTCAGGACTATGTGAGAAGCCCACCAAAGGGGTTTGGCGATACCAGGCTTTTTCAGTTTGGCTTCTAGGAGGAGAGACAGGAGAAGGAAGCTGAAAGGCTATAGGGAAGAAGTCTAAGAATGACAAGCCTGTAGATTTTTTTTTAATTTCCTCCCAGGCGGGAATGAAGGACTTCATGCCTAGCCAAGATGCCCATCCCCTGTTCATGATAATTTTGTTCCATGAATTTATCCAGAGTTTCAGAGCAATAATCAGGGGCCTTAAAACCCCAAAGGTCTCAGACAGTGCAAGTAAGAAGAAGGACAGGCTGTGCTTTGACCATCGCTAACAAAATCCCTTTCCTCTTTCTGCATCCCAGGCGGGGAATTCACCCGATTCCAGATTCTACAGTAAGAAATCCCCATGCTAATCAAGTTACCTCTCACTATCCCAGCCTATGGTTGCCATTTTTAGAAACGCTGTACTGTGAGCACAAGACGATTAGGTTAAGTACCAGTGGCCTACAAATGTGGGCCCAAATACTTGTCAGAGATATATTCTGACAACTGCATCCAACAATCTGTTTAGCAGTTTCTCGTGCTTTGGTTTCTTCAATTACGAAGAGCTGCTTTGAGGGTCTAGTGAGTTCAGGGGAAACAAAGAAGTGCTGAGTGCCATAGTAAGTCTCTATCTGGAAAACTTTATTTTTTTAAGATGTTATTTATTTATTTGTCAGAAAGAAAGAGAGAGAGAGGCAGAGGGAGAGGGAGAAGCAGGCTCCCCGGTTGAGCAAGGAGCCCCATGCGGGGCTCGATCCCAGGACCCTGGGATCATGACCTGAGCCGAAGGCAGACGCTAAACCAACTGAGCCACCCAGGCGCCCCTGTATTTGGAAAACTTTAAATTGATATATGTAGTTGGTGAAAACAGAGTCAACTGATGAGTTTATTGAGGCTATGTTAGTTAAGATAATGCAGGCTGCTATGATAAACAAGCCCAAAATGTATAGAGGTTCAAAACAACAGAAGCCTATTTGTCCTTCACATCTAGTTCAAAATAGGTGTTCTAACCAGAGACTCAGGGGCTGGGGCTCAGGCTCACTCCATCTTGAGGCATTGCTATCTTGAACATGTGGCTTCCAAGATTGTCACATTTGCCTGCATCAAGCCAGTGGATTGGCAAACATGGAAGGTTTTTGTGGGTCAGACCTGAAAGAGGCACACATCGCTCCTGACCATATTTTATTAGCTAGAACTCAGTGCCTTGGCCACATCAAACCACAAAAGAAGCTTAAAAATGTAGACTAGCTGTGTACCCAGAAGACAAAATGGGCTTAGTAAAAGATTTTGCCACAGTGGGTCAAAAGCATCATTTTAAAACGGGATAGAGTAGAATAGATCAAAATGCATCTGACCTGGCATATAGGGAAGATTAGTAAAGTTTTGGAAAAGCCTTGTTTCCATCACTTATATATTTGTATATATGTATGTATGTACTGGGTGGAGGTATAAAATGTATTTCTTACACTGGGTCATTCTACCAAAGAAAGATCCCTGTGGACAATATTAGAAGAGACAGCAAAAGGACACAATGCGGCTCAGGCCCTGAAGGGGGCTTTGAAATCATTGAGAAATTGGGCACGTGTGAATTTGCGTAATTATGAATAATATCAAATACGAAAAACTAGATGCAGCCACGTAGACGGGGCTGATCCTGGGAATCATGGGCACATGAGTCAGGTTGGACCTAGGTGCTCATTCAACCCCTGCCAGTCGCCCACCTCCAGTCTCCAGCTAACTCACCTGTGGCCATGCTTGCCAAGTATGAAAGGATAATTTAGTTGTTCCTAGCAGAACGTGCATGGAAAAACCATCATGAATCAGAAGAATGAGTCTGTTCAAGTTGGATAAAGGGCTGCTTTCCTCGCATGTTAGGACAAAGACTCTGGTCTCTGTACAAGTTCAAATCATATCACGTATCCCATAAAGAGCCACTC
This sequence comes from Neomonachus schauinslandi, assembly GCF_002201575.2. Classification (NCBI taxonomy): domain Eukaryota; kingdom Metazoa; phylum Chordata; class Mammalia; order Carnivora; family Phocidae; genus Neomonachus; species Neomonachus schauinslandi. Next base: position 90,042,282 of record NC_058419.1, read on the forward strand.
TCTGGGCGCTCCGTGGTGCAGATTGTGAGTAGGAATGTGCATGCTGAGACACGGAAGAGGCAGAATGACAGAAAGTTCCAGAAGTATAGAGAATTCCTAGCATAAATGGAGCGAATGGAGCCAGGTCGATGTATTTCGAAAGGACTTGACATAGGGAACTATTTCAGTGGACTTTCTAGGGAGAGGCAGGGCATGGTTTAGAGAAATACAAGCAGAGATGACATTTTGAGTGTTGGGACCCTGAGGTGAGCTGCAGAAAATACCTTAAAGTTAAGTCAACAGACCTGTATCTGCATCCCTAAGTGATAGCTTACGCATCCCATTCTACAGATTAGGGAACAGAGTCATAAAGGTGACACCCGAGGACTTTCAGCTCATAGGTGAAACTAGCACTCAGAAAAGTAGGCTCCGTAATGGGAAGGGACAAGAATCTACCAAGCAGGATCGTCTAGCAGAGGACAAAACACGCTGGGACAGCAGGAAACTTAGATGATGGCTGAGGGCACCCTGAGAGAGAGGGCAACTCAGGCTCTTGAGCGTGGGGACAGAGACAGCCACTCTTACTAGGATGCCCTGGGCAGAAAAGGACGAAGCAACACCGAGATCTGAAGGGGGTGGACAGTCTGTGAAATGCCAACAGCTAGGTGCGTCCCATCTCTTCCCTGCCGTCCTCCCCTCCAAAGAGAAAAGAAAAAGCTCAGTCATCTGGAAGACAGGTGCCCACTTCAGTTGTCCCAGGCAGATCTATAAATCCAGCCCCTCCCTTTCCACGACCCACCGGAACAGGGCTGGAGACAGTTACTTCTTAGAAACACTAAAAATACACATTACATCATTCCTCCCCCACAGCCTTCAACCCCCACAACCAGCCAAGTAATTTGAGCCCCTCTGCAAGGCCTGCCATAGCATCCCTTTGAGGTCTGTGTTTTCCCTATTTATCGTATCTGGGAGACTGACAGACATATGTTTTATGATACATTATATATTAGGCTTGGCAAGAGACTCCATTTCTTTTAAAGATGACTAAAGCACTAAGTTATAGCTGCCTGGACCTCCCCTGCCATTTGTCCTCTGAAGCTAGTCTCTCAGCTGTATTTCTGTCTTTCAGTATGACATTTGCTCACAAAATGGACAGAGGTGGGCCATTAACAACCGAAAACTCGCTGCTTCTATGCTATTTTGCAGAACAGAAGGTTGGAACCCTCTTCATGAATTCCTCTAGTTCTCGGTTCTCATAATTGCCCGAAATAGATGAGGGCTCCCCAAAGCTGCAAAAATCCCATTTCTCTTTAGAACACCAGCCAAAACGGAGAAAGGGAAAATAAAAACAGATCTGCTTTTTCAAAATGGGGTTCGGTGAGTTTGCCGGCCCCCTGGGGCATGTGTTCTGCAAGGGGCATGTGGTTCCTGCCTACTAATTGGTTAAATTCTCACCCTCATTCAGAAGACACACACTTGTGGAGATCGCTCCTCCTCAAAGTTGTTCTTAAATTTCGGATGATGCCTGCAGACCAATTTAGACACTGTCTTATTGCACAGGCAATTAGTTAAAGAAACAAAAGGTAGTGCACGAAAGTAGAAGCAACGCCAGAAAAAAAAAAAAAAAAAAAAAAAAAAAACCTTCATTAGCATTATAAACTATGAATTCAGACCTGTAAGGAAGAAAACTAATTTCATTTATTCTACACAAGAGTCACTGATTAATTGAAAATACACATCAAAAAGCTTCATTTGCACAGCCGTCTGGGTGGCTCAGTCGGTTAAGCATCTGCCTTTGGCTCAGGTCACGATCTCAGGGTCCTGGGATCGAGTCCCTGCTCAGCGGGGAGTCTGCTTGCTTCTCCCTCTGCCCCTCCCCCAGCTCATTGCTGTGTGAGCGTGCTCTCTCTCTCTCTCTCTCGCGCGCGCGCGCGCGCGGGCAGTCACAAAAATAAGTAAATAAAATCTTTTTTAAAAAAGCTTCATTTGCATATAGCATCTCTGGTACCCCCAAGAAGCTTTGTGTGGGCAGGGGGTTCCCTGTGGCACACACAGGCACACAGAGATGCCTCAACCCTACAAGAGCCGTCACCCTCTCCAACTAAGGAGGTCCAGCTTCGTGGGTGTGTTGACGAGCCAGCCCCAGAGGGACCACTGAGTCAAACTGTGGACAAACAGACACAGAACAACTTACAGATATATAAATCTGTAAAGAGGAAGAGGAACATATCCCTTAGGAATTTTTTTCAACCGGGAAGTTTCCTCCACAGGTGGTTTTCCATCCTGTCATTTCCCACAATTAATGTCTTACGAAGGAAGACATTCCCCTCCCCCCTCATTTCTTGATTCTCCATCCTGAAGACTATTCCTCAAATGGTGTGTGGAGGCCCCATCCACACAAGCCTTCACATTCACTGCCACGTGGCAAGGCAGACTTCTGGGACATTAATGGCTCATCCTCTCTCTGCATACAGGATGCTCAGTCCCCTCTTAAGTCTCCTTTTGAAAGCTGATGAGACATCAAAGAGACATATCAATGGAACTTGCTCCACCCTTGCCCCATCCAAGACACACAGACACTGCTCCGAATCTGAATCTGCTATGTTCTGAGAAGCCTTCCAATTTGAGCAGAGTCTGTGGCAAACATAACCACAGAAGGCCATTACTGGGACAGGACTTCCAGAATCACTGAGTGAGGAGCTCAGTAAATCCTCCCCCAGAGCCACCATAAAACTGGACAAAGTGGTCCAAAACGACCATTTCTGGAATCCAGAAAATGACCAAAGGCAAAAAAAACCCCAAAACTGATAAGCATTTATTCCTCCACAAAACTCGTGAATCTCAGTAAAACGGGGAGAGTTTACTGTGTTTGGCCTGAGGCTGTTCCCTGCCCTAGCCCCCAGTTCCGAGGCTCAGGTAGCACCACCACTAGAGTGGCTGTCACGATCTAGAGATCAGTGGATGAAACTAGGGTAAGCTGAAATGCCATAAAGCTCTTGCCAGTATCCAGTCATTTTTCTTTCTTTTTTTTTAAGATTTTATTTATATGAAAGAGAGAGGGAGAGAGAGACAGCATGAGCAGGGGGAGGGGCAAAAGGAGAGGGAGAAGCAGACTCCCCACTGAGCAGGGAGCCCAACACGGGACTCGATCCCAGCTCCCCGGAATCATGACCTGAACCAAAGGCAGACGCTTAACCAACTGAGCCACCCAAGGCGCCTCTCAGTTGTTTTTCTTGAATAAGCAAGCACTCCCTGGGTTGCTGCAAGCTTTCGGTTAGTTTCCAGAGTTCCGAGAAAGTTGATTCTGCCAGTTTTTGTCACGTTTTTCATTGCTTTTATGAAGGGGAAGACTTTTTGGAGTTCTTTACTCCAGCATTTCCGCTGATGTCACTATCTATTCTCAGGTGACATGATCAAATATATAGAAAATACCAAGGACTCCACTAAAAAACTATTAGCACTAATAAATGAGACCAAGATTACATGCATGATACAAGATCAATCGACAAAAATCGATTTATTTCCAGGCCCTAATAACAAACAATTGGAAAATGAAATTAAGAAACGGAATAGCATCAAAAAGAAGAACATACTTTTTCTTTTTTTTTTAAAGAAGAACATACTTAGGAATCAATGTAACAAGAGGAATCTGTGGTCTGTACACTAAAAACTGTAAAACATTGTGGCGAGAAATCAAAGAAAAGATGAATAAATGGAAAGGCATACACAGATCAGAAGACTCAACGTCAATAAGGTGGCAATTCTCCCAAAATTGGACTACACATTCAGTGCAGTTCCTGTCAAAAATCCCAGCTGCCCTTTTTGCAGAAATTGCGAGGGTTGATCCTAAAACGTATATGAAAATGCAGGGGACCCAGAATAACCAAAATAATCTTGAAAAAAGAAGAACAAAGTCAGAGGACTTATACTTCCTGATTTCAAAACTTACCACAAAATGATAGTAACGAAGACAGATTAATAGATTAATGGAACAGAATTTAGAATCTAGAAACAAAACCCTTACATTGATGGTCAATTGATTTTTTACAAAGGTATCAATGCAGTTTGATAGAGAAACAAAAATCTCCAGAGATGGCACTGGGAGGATAGGATATCCACATGAACAAAGATGAATTTAGATACTTCCCTCATACTATCCACAAAAATTAACTCACAGTGTATCATAGACCTAAATTTAAGAGCTAAAAGTATAAAGGTTCCAGAAGAAAATATAGGAGAAAATCATTATGAGCTTGAGTGAAAAAACTACCTTGATAAATTGCACTTTATAAAAATTAAAAACTTTGTTCTTCAAAAGACACACTTGTGGTGAACATAGTGTAATGTACAGAGAAGTTGAATCACTGTGTTGTACACCTGAAACCAATGTAACATTGTGTGCCAACTATACCCAAATAAAAAAAATTTTCAAAAATTTAAAGGCAAGCCACAGACTGAGAGCAAATATTTGCAAATCATAGCCCTGATAAAGGATTTGTATCCAGAATCTATAAAGCACTCTTACAACACAATAAGGAGATGAACAACCCAGTTGAAATTTTGGCAAAAGATTTAAAGAGGCATTTCAGCAAAGAAAACATATAAATGACTAATAAATACATGCAAAGATGCTCAACAGTATTAGTCATTAATGAAATTCATAATGTAACTACAATGAGCTACCTCTTCACACCCACTGGAATAGCTATCATCAAAAAGACAGACAGTAATAGGTGTTGACAAGGATATACGGAAACTAAACCCTTATGCTTCGCTGGTGGGAATGTAAAATGCTGCAACTACTTCGGAAGAGAGTTTGGCAAATTCTTTAAAAATGTGAACATAGTTTGAGCATAGGATCCATCAATTCCACTCCTAGTTATCTCCCAAGAGAAATAAAAACATACATCCATACAAAGACTTGTACATGAATGCACATAACAACATTGTCCCTAAGAGCCAAAAGGTAGAAACAATTGCATATCCATCAGTGGGAATGGAGAAACAAATGTACATCCATATAAAGAACCTTATCAGGCAATAAAAAGGAATGAAGTACTGATATATGCTCCCATGAGGCTGAACCTCAGAAACATGCTAAGTGAAAGAAGCCAGACCCAAAAGACCACACATTGTGTGATTTCATTCTGATAAAATGTCCAAAAAAGATAAATCTATGAAAACAGAGAATAGATTCATGGTTGCCTGGGGCTGGGGATGGGAGGGTTTACAAATAGGCATCAGGGATCTTTTGGGGGTGACAGAAATATTCTAAAATTGGATTGTGGTGATGGGTAGTCACCCCAGAAATTCAAGATTCTTGAATTTTTCATTCAAGAATCATCGAATTGCACACTTAAAATGGGTGAACTTATGGTATGTAAATTGTGTCTTCACAAATCTGTTTAAAAAAATAAACGTAACCATGATTATAAAAGGGCCATCCCTAAATAAACTACTCATAACCGTGTTAAGCACCTGTAAGACAGCCTAGTGTGGACGAGTATACTAGAAGCACAGCCTGAAGGACAGAAATGAACTCTTAGAGGCAGAAGGCTGACTTCAACCCATGGAAGACTCCCCACCCGGAGCAAGAGGGGCACAGCCCTGCACATCCCATGCCAATCGCTGCATCCGCTACTCCTAATCTTTTTCCTTTGGGAAGGGGCAATAGAGATCAAAGTACAATTTATGTTACCCCAAAAATCTTAACAATTGTGTGCCTCTTGAGGGAGTCTTGACTTTCAAACAAGTGCTTCAAAATAAGGTATCAGATGTCATCCCAGAAAGAAGACCAACAGTGACTATTGGGGAGAACTCAACAGGCCCATACCCATTTTCTACACTGGAAACAGGCCCATATGCCTCATTTTCATTACACCCCATCCTCCGCTACACACACACACCCACAAGAAATTAATAACCAATTTCCATAGTTAAGCATGATAGTTGCTATTTATTGGACAGTTGCTGTGTGTCAGGCATTGTAGTCAAGGCTTTAATCCTCTCAACAAACATAACCCTTTGAGGCAGGATGTAGTTTTATCTCCACTTTACAGATGAGGAATCTGAAGCCCAAAGAGGTTATAAAACTTACCCACAGTCGGGCAGCTGATAACTGTGGAGCTGCCATTCTTCACAGAGGCCATATTCTCAGTCCCTACTCTCTTAGGGCAGTGTTTCTCCAACTTTCTTTTTAACCACAACCTGGAGCAAAAAATACACACAAAATATATAAATACACAAATTTGTATATGCAAAATATACAAATACAAGAAATATGATGGTACATCGTGACCCAGGACATATAGGTGTATCTATAAATGAAGTTCCATAAAACAATACCCTTCCTATGCACAAGGCACACTGATACTTTTATTCTAATTATCTTATTTTACTCTTTAATATCTTGGTCAATACCATTAACTCCATTTCATGACATATTAGTGGATCACCATTCATAATAAAAAAAAAAAACCACACTACTAAGAGCCTACCATTGACCAGAAGCCTTATCAATAATATAAATAGTCGATTAACACATTTCGTATGTTATATGCTTTATATACTATATTCTTACAACAAAGTAAGCTACAGAAAAGAAAATGTTATTGAGAAACTCATAAGGGAGAGAAAGTACATTTACAGGACACTACTGTATTGAAAAAAAATCCGTGTATAAGGGGACCCACGCAGTCCAAACCCATGTTGTTAAAGGGTCAACTGTACATCAGTGGCCTCTAACACTTTTGGCATATAACACATAAATGTGTCCGCTGACAGTTATTGGAGCTTTTAAAATAAAATTTTAAAAGTGAAGCCAAAAAATAAAAATGAAAAATAAGTTTAAAAATTTTTAAATTTAAAAAAAAAAACACTCCTATACATAAAACTGTATATGTCTCATTGAGATGAGACTCCCTAGAGAAACTTTCACAACCTACAGAGGTAGGTCTGCCCATCAAAGTCAAGTGCCTGCCAGTCCGATCATCCACCCACTCTGCAGCCCTTCACCTGCCAGAGGAAGGAGAAAGAGAAAGCTAAGAGCCCAAGTGAGTCATCCAGCAGATAGCCCCTACTCAAGAGTACATTCCAGAACCTGGCTGTAAGGGGGGTGGGAGAAGAGAGAAGCAATCCATTTGCCTGAATGAAATGTGCCATAACAGAATTCTTAGCAACATACCCAGGGACCAAGAGATTCTCAGAAAAATTCTAAGAATTCTAAGATTCTAGGACTAGAGTATCATGGGTAGACCAGTATCAAACTCACTTTTCCTGAACACCACCTCAAGACACCTTATGGGGGCCTATGAGGTCCCAGACCTGGAAGATTCTAGCACTCACACCTTCCACTCACATCAACAGCATAAAACTCAGATCCCCAATTCAGAGACACCCAAAGACCTTTCTGTTTAATTTATAATTTAAATAGACGTAGATTCTTTTTAACAGCTTCACCAAGTTAAAAAAAAAAAAAAGTTTAAATAATTTCTTGCCTACACATTTCCACTTTATTAAAATAAAAATATAACCCTAGGGTTTGGATTTTTTTTCTTTTGATTTGTTCCCTGCATCATTCTGCTATTTCATCGTGTGCTTATCTGAGGACAGTTCTTTTCTTTTCCATTAATCTTGGTAATCCTAGCAGCCTTCTCCACAATTCGCTTCTCTACAAAGTTGCCTCTATTTGCTTAGATTTTTCTGCCGATGTAAGCACTTGGACTGAATCAAAAAGGTGAAGAGGGGATTAGGGAAGCCCATACTGAAGGTCTTAAACATGTGTGTTCTCAATTCTTTCTTGATCAGGGAGATTACATTGGAAGAGTTATCTCCGTCTACTTAAGAAGAGAGGCTGCAGGAAGCACAGCATTGTGGAGACTGTTAGTGAGGGTTTGTTAAAAATTACTCCTTTTGCTTCTGTCTTTAACCATTGCATTCCTAAGAGGCCTCCTTTGTAAAGCCCCTGCTTCAAAGTAGACTTTTAAGGTGTAGGTGTCTGCCAGGCAGCTCAGATCTAACATTTCCAAATCAGAGCTTCTGACTGCTAGCCATCACCCCCCACTCCAAGTGCTTCTCCCCACCCCCACCTTCCCATTATCAGCAAAAGGTCTCCCCTTCCTGCCAGTCAGTTCAGCCTAAAACCAAGTGGCCATGCGTAATTCCTTTTTTTCCCTCACCAACCCCCATGTACAAGCCATTAGCAAGTCCTATTACCCGGCTTCCAACATAGATCTCAAATCTATCCACTTCCCCCCCCCCCATTGCAATAGAATAGCCCTCGAAATGATGTCCTTGTTTCTGGTTCTGTCCCCGCCCGATCCATTCTCCACCCAGCAGATAGAAGATCTTACAAATATTTAAAGCGGAACATGTTCTACCTCTGCTTAGAACCTTACACAGATTTTCACTGCAGTTAGAATAATACCCTTGTTCTACAAGGTTCTATACAGGTTGCCCCTTGCCCACCTTTCCCAAGTGATCTCCTCTCACCCTTCCCCCAACTAGTTCACTACACTTGAGTCACACTGGCTTTCTTGTCTTTATTTTTTTTATTATGTTCAATTAGCTGACATATAGTACATCATTAGTTTTTGATGTAGTGTTCAACAATTCATTAGTTGCATATAACTCCCAGTGCCCATCACCACATGTGCCCTCCTTAATGCCCATCACCAGGTTACCCCATTCCCCCACCCCCTCCTTTCCGTAACCCTCAGTTTGTTTCCCGGAGTCCAGAGTCTTTCATGGTTTTTCTCCCTCTGATTTCTTCCCGTTCAGTTTTCCCTCTCCTCCCCTGTGGTCCTCCGCACTATTCCTTATATTCCACATATGAGTGAAACCAGATGTAGTGAAAAGAAGGGGCACCTGCACCCCAATGTTCATAGCAGCAATGTCCACAATAGCCAAACTGTGGAAGGAGCCGAGATGCCCTTCAACAGACGAACGGATAAAGAAGATGTGGTCCATATATACCACAGAATATTACTCAGCCATCAGAAAGGATGAATACCCACCATTTGCATCAACATGGATGGAACTGGAGGGGACTATGCTAAATGAAGTCAAGCAGAGAAAGACAACTTTCTTGTCTTTAAACGCAGCATGTTCATGCTCGTTACCACCGAAGGGCGTTTGCACTTACTGTTCCCTCAGCTCTTCACAATGGCTAGCTCCCTTCTGGTCTCAGCTCAAATGTCAACTCCTCAGAGAAGCCTTCCAGGATTGCTCTACCTGGTGCTGTTCACCTCCCCCCACGCCCCCACTCATTATCACATTATCCTGTTTCCTTTTCTTTGTAGTGCTGACCACTACTTGAAATAGTTTTTGCTTACTTGTTTATTGTCTGTCTCCTCCACTGGAATGCAATCTCTATGGAAGCAGAAACCATCGCCTCTCTCATTCACTGTCGTATTGCACTACCTAGAAGAGCGCTTGGCACCCAGAGGACACGCGGTTACTTGTCAGTGAATGAATTGGCACGCCACGCTACTTCCGACTTCCTTTTGTACATCAACTAATGTACAAATCATCTAAACCAGTCGTTTTAGGTATGCTCTGTTCCAATGCCTTCCTTAATATCATCAAGGATATTAAAACTCTGAAAATCTAACTCTGAGGAATTAATTCTACCCTAGTTTCCTCTGGTTCATTTATGCTTCTTATCATAATTCATTGATTCAAAAAACACTTACTGAGTAATTACCAAAAGCCGGGCACTGCATTAGCTGCAGGTATATCACCCGAACGGAACCTGCAGCTTTACTTTTGTTAGCCATTGCTGAAAACTGCATACTCAATACAGCCAAACGCTAATCGCAATTATGTATCTAAAAAGACATCTACTTTATTAGGTTGGACAGTCAGAGCGCTGGTAATAATATCCTGTTAGCTAGAAGGAGCTTTATACCAAATAGAAAGGTTGATTTTTCTTCTTTTTTTAATTAAGAAAAACGAAATAAGAATTACATGTAAGAAAGCAGTCCTATTCAAATATAAAATTAAACTGTGTTGGGGAGAGGAAGGAAGACGGAGCTGATTTCTCCTCACAGGTTAAAAAAAGTGGAAGTTTTTGGAAATCCACAGCACATAATTTACTGCATGAAAATACAAGCAGCCGGTTCTTAGAGCCAGAACAGCTCCATTAGGGCATCTGTTTCAATTACAAACCAGTTTTGGTTTAGCCATCAACATTCAGGAAGTTATTAAAACTGCACAAAACCAAAAACCAGGAGCGAGAAGGAAACCTGGTGCTCAAGGCCACTTTCCTCAATTTATACATGAGGTCACTGTAGCCAGGTCATGTCAAGTGGCTTGTCCAATGCTTCCCAGCAAGTTAAGCAGCCAAGTTAGAACTCACAGTCAGGTTTCCTGGCCCATTGGCTCCAACAGGCACAGTTTGTTGTCTATCCAATTGCTCACCCAACTGCCCTTCCCCATCTCCACTTCCCTGCTAATAAAACCCTGATTTGTTCAAGGAACAGGGAGAGATCCTGTGATTTCAGGAAGGAAAGTCCCTTTCCTTAGCCTCGGGAGATAAATTCTTATTGGATTAAGCGGTCCTCTCATGCTCTTTGGTTAGTACTGGTCCGTGATGAGCCTGTGATCTATTTCTGGCAAATGAGATCTAAAGGACAGTCCCTTCCAGTGATGTGTCACTTCCCCACCCTCCCCCCAAAAAATGGAACCCTCAGAAGGCAGGAAAAAAATTCCCCTTCAACTTTCTCTGTTCAACGTAAGTTTCCAGTTAGGGAATGAATAAGTCACAGGGATGAAATGTACAGCATAGGGAATACGAGCAATGGTAACATTGTATGTCAACTCTATTGCGATTAAAAAATCTGCCTTGGGGGCACCTGGGTGGCTCAGTCGGTTAAGCGGCTGCCTTCGGCTCAGGTCATGATCCCAAGGTCCTGGGATCGAGTCCCGTATTGGGCTCCCCGCTCTGCGGGGAGCCTGCTTCTCCCTCTCCCTCTGCCTACTTGTGTTCTCTATCTCTCTGTCAAATAAATAAATAAAATCTTTAAAAAAAAAAAATCTGCCTTCAACTTTCTGCCTTGGACTCCGACGTGACACTTAGAGATGCTACCATTCTTTTGAAACCATAAGGCAACAAGTCAATAGAATAAGCATAGCAGATACAGAGAAAAAGCCAAGGTAGCTGAAACAATGGTGTTCACCCACTTCCAGGCATCTCGGCTAAGTGAGGAAAAAGTAACTCCCTATTTCTTGAAGCCACTGCTGCTCAAGTTGCTATTGCTTGGAGCAAGACATGTTTCCTGACTTCTACTACCTAGCAGAGGCTTCCAAACTGTGATCTTCGGAGCTATGCAAGGTGTGTTGCCATCTCTCAGGGGCCAAGGAAAGTGGAGGGAGGGAGAGGTGGAGAGAAGAATCTGCAATTACAGGTCCCTATCCCCAGCTGAGCAACAGTTTTCCATCTGACTCATTTATTGAACTTTCACAAAAGCTTTCATTGAAACAAAATACCCATGGTCTAGAATCATTTTGAGAACCATTACGGCATGCCATGCAGGCCTATGCTTTCGATAAAATGAAACCACAAATAAAATGCCCCAGGGGAGCTCAATAGGCAAATTAGTCCCCTGGAGGCTCCTTTTATAAAGAGATGAGCTATCCTTCTTTTATAGAGAAATATGGATTTCACACATGGGTTCACTTAGAATAGGGTGAACTCATCTTTCTCACTAGGGGCCTTGAAAATGACCTTTGAGACTGCACTGATCTTGCCCCTTCCATTTCCCATCCATTGCTTTGTCCTCTGATACTGTCAAGCAGAAGCAGCGATAAACATCAGCAGCCATGATTGGTGTTGACTCTCCTCCTGGGACCAGAGAGTGGAGACTAATGGTTATTGGTCGGCCACTGTGAGGAATGGGCTTTCCTGTCCCCCGGAGTGCTGAGGGCAGGGGTAGTGTTTGGGGACACCTGGCCAGGCATGGAGTCTAGGATAAGGATGTGGCCCTGTGCTAAAGCTGTTTGTTCATGAACCCAGAAAGTCTGATCTGTACAAACCTTTTTTTTAAGATTTTATTTATTTATTTGACAGAGAGAGCATGCGCACATGCACGCGTGTGCACAAGCAGCGAAAGGGGCAGAGGGAGGAGGGAAGCAGACTCCCCACTGAGTAGGGAACCCCATGCAGGGCTCCATCCCAGGACCCTGGGATCATGACCTGCGCTGAAGGCAGATGCTTAACCAACTGAGCCACCCAGGCGCCCCTCTACAAACCCTTTTTTTTTTTAGAGGAAGAGTTCAGTGATTACTGTTGTCAGCTCTTCCAGAGTGGTGACATGGGTCTTGAAGAGAGTGTCCCTGGCAGCTGCACACTGTCTCGGTTAGGAGTCCAGGGGAAGGGAAAATTGAAACCAGCATCTGCTTATGCTGTGTAGCCCCCTTGCTTTAAAGCCTGCGTTTGTGGTTTAGTTAATGGGGAAGTTCAAGCATTTGCATGCACATAAGGTGCCTCTTGTGACCATCTCACATTCTCCCAGCCCACCTTTTACCCCATCCGTTGCTATGGCAACCGGCTTCATGCCTGTGTAATTCGATAGTACCTCAGTTCAGCTCACCGGATGTCTGGCTGCCCCACCCAAGATCTGTCTGATGCCACCATATGGACTACCCATCATGGTATAGGCGGTGTGGGTAGAGCTAGAAATAAGAGAAAGCCATGTGGGGTGGCCCCTGACCAATGGGAGATGGGAGTTGGTGAGTTTGTCTTCTGTCCTCCAGACAGACAGTCCTGAGGTGCAACCACAGAGGTCTTCAGAAGATCTCAGCAGGACCGAGCCCTAGAAGCCCACGGCAGTGACCAACTTGACAACGTACCCTAGGACTGGAGTTCCCTCAATCTCTCTTTCACTCTTCACTGTCCCCTGCTCCTGTTCTGTGGGATCACCTCCCAAAATAAACCACCTGCCTCCAAGTCCTGGTCTCAGGATCTACCCTCGGAGTAGGGGAACCCATCCCACAAACATGTAACCCACATGAAATGCTGGGTCCAGGAGGGCAGCACTTCCCTAGCATCCGTATCATCTGAATTGTCATCAAGGAGGCACATCTTCTGCCAATGGCCTTTGTAGTGGTTTTAAAAAATAGCCACAAATTACTTGACCCTCTTCCCATCTGCAGGTGGGGTTTACCATGCCTCCCCTTATATCTGGGCAGATTCAAAGATTCATGACGACTTCAACCAATAGAATATGGCAGAAGTCACACAGTGTGACCTCAGGCTGGGTCATGAAAACCCATGCAGCATACACCTTGTTTGCCAGATCAGTCACTCTTGGACCTTGAGCTGCTACATAAGAAACCTGATTCTCCTGAGGCCACGTGTAGATTTTCTGGTCTCCACCACCCATCTGAACAAGGTGCCAGACATGTGAATGAGGCTGTCTCGGACCTCCCAGACCAACCCATCCCTGCTGTGGAATACTAGCAAGCTCCCTCCTTTGACACTACAAGGAACAGAAGAATCACCCAGCCAAGCCATATCCAAATTTCAGACCCACAAAACCATGAAAGATAATAGCATGGTTTCTGTTTTAAGACACTAAGTTGAGGAATCATTTGTTCATTACCCTGCAATGCCCTGGAAATGCAGCACAGGCCTGCTGGAGGGACAACGCTGGTGTTCTGCAGCTCAGAGAAAAGAGCAATGCCCCACAGACTTTTCACGAGTTCAGGGCTTCCTCAACTCTGACTTGATATCTTGGCTTAGGTGTACTCTGCCCCTACATTCTGGGTCTCTGGTACCATCTAAATGATTCAATGTTGATATCCCTAGGGGCGCCTGGGTGGCTCAGTCAGTTGAGCGTCTGGGACTCTTGGTTTCGGCTCAGGTCATTATCTCAGGGTCATGGGATCGAGCCCCACGTGGAGCTCCCCATTCATGGAGTCTGCTTGAAATTCTCTCTCTCGCTCTCCCTCTGCCCCTTTCCCCCCTTGTGCACTCTCTCTTTCTAAATAAATGGATAAAACCTTTAAAAATTTTTATATTGATATCCCTAAACCTGCTGCCTCTTTCCTCATTTAAATACAACTCCAAGCCTTGGACCCTAATATCAAAGTGGCATCTCTGTGTCTTTGTCCCAGCCCTCTTAAAAGTTTATGTCTACCCGAAGAGGTTTGAGAGTATTTGGGGGAGGAGGCATTATGTCAACACATGCATAATGTTTAATGCATTATAATCTCAGTGCGTACACAAGGGAAGGAGAAAAGAGCTGTTCAAAGGCCATCACAGGATGAAAATGCAATAATTGGGAACTAGCAGGGATTCTGAGACATAAAACGGTAGTTACTGCCTTTTATGCTTCTGTTTGTCACATTTAATAAGAAGAATATTTTACATTTGTATAATGCCTTACAGTTGAAAAGAGCAGTCTTACATACATTAGTTCATATTCTACAAACCTTCCATGTGTGATCTCACCTATAGCTATGGCTTCAAGACATGTCACCTCCATGGAGACAACTCTCAAATTACCCAAATCTCTCTCTCTCTCTCTACTTCTAACTGCCTCCTAGACTTTTCCACAGAAATATTCTGAAGGCAGCTCAAATTTATTATTTCAATACCCAATCCACTTTCTCCACAACTCCACCAACACACACCCACTTTCTCCACAACTCCACCAACACACACACACACACACACACACACACACACCATTTCCTCCATCTTTGCTCCTCCATCAGAGAGTGGTTTCATTGTCCTCCCAGACTACAAAGTCTGAAGTCATCTTTCCATCTTCTTCTCCTCAAAGTCAACTTGTCATCAGGTCTCATGAGTTCTATCCGTTCCCCCTCCCCGCCTCCAGAGGCCACCACCAGTTTCCGCCCTCCTCGCCCATCTAATTCAGGGTCTGCAAACTACTACAGTCCTGGGCCACATCCAACCCACTACTGTGTTTATAAATAAAGTTTTACTGGCATGTAGTGAAGCTCATTTATTTGCATATCCTCGAAGGCTGGTTTTAGAGCACCACAGCAGAGTTGAGTTGTTAGAACAGAGGCCATGTAGCCTGCAAAGCCTAAAATCTGGCCCTTTCCAAAAACAGCTTGCCACCTCTGGTATAGATAGCCTCCTACTGCCTAAATCTGAAAGAGAAGAGACACTCTCCAACTTTTACCTGCATGGGGGTATTTTTTTTTTTTGTCACCAAGCAGAATATGCTAACCGTTCTGCCTTCATAGTCCCTGCTGTGTGCCTTGTTTGCAGAGTTTGTATTGTTGATTGATCACAAACAGTGTCTGTTATTTAAAACTGACTTCCTGGGCGCCTGGGTGGCTCAGTTGGTTAAGCGACTGCCTTCGGCTCAGGTCATGATCCTGGAGTCCCTGGATCGAGTCCCGCATCGGGCTCCCTGCTCGGCAGGGAGTCTGCTTCTCCCTCTGACCCTCCCCCCTCTCATGTGCTTGCTCTCTCTCATTCTCTCTCTCTCAAATAAATAAATAAAATCTTTAAAAAAAATAAATAAATAAATAAATAAATAAAATAAAATAAAATAAAATAAAACTGACTTCCTATAAATGAACTTTGTCCCCAGTGGCCTTGTTAACTGAGCATTTACCTGGAATTCTGCACAGTGCATCACAGGTTCCTCAAGACCAACTCTAGACGCCCAGCTGGATGTCCACAGCTGCAGTTGGAGGAACTCAAGACCCAGTCGTTTCCTTGTTGCTGTTGGGTTTTCATTATTTACTTTATATTCTTTGACATTCCAAAGCTCTTTAAAACACAGTCCTATCTTAATTACATTTGGGGTTATGGAATAAATAAAAAGAGCAATTTTTGGGAAACCTGGGTGGCTCAGTGGGTTAAGCGTCTGCTTTCGGCTCAGGTCATGATCCCAGGGTCCTGGGATCGAGCCCCACATCAGGCTCCTTGCTCAGCGGGGAGCCTGCTTCTCCCTCTGCCTCTGCAGCTCCCCCTGCTTGTGCTCTCGCTCTCTCCCTCTCTGACAAATAAATAAATAAAATCTTTAAAAAAAAAAAAAGAGCAATTTTGACTTCCACCCATGCTTGCTCCAGAAGACAACAGTGGCAGCTTCTCTACAGGTCCAATGCAACTGGTTGAAAAGACAAATGATTTCTGTATTTGTTGTTTATTGCTATAGAAATGATCACAGACTTAATGGCTTCAAAAAGACAATGCATGTGTATCATGTCACAGCTTTGTAGGTTAGAGTCTGAGCACAGTGAGCCTGGATTCGCGGCTCAGGTCTCACAAGGCTGACATTCAAAGCGTCTGCCAGGGCTGTGGTTCTCCTCTGAGGCTTGTGGTCCTCTTCCAAATTCACCAGAAGTTGGCAGAATTCATTTCCTTGCAGTTGTCAGATTGAAGTCCCCTTTTCCTGCCAGTTGTTGGCTGGGGACCACGTGGGGCTCCTAGGGGCCACCCAAAATTCCTTGCCATGTGACCCCCATAGGCAATTCACGTGGGTGTCTGCTTTCTTCCAAGCCAGCCAATGTGTGCGTCTCTCTGACATTCTCTTCTGCAATCATGGGGAGAGAATTCTCTTCTTCTAATTAGAGGGCTCATGTGCTTAGGTCAGGTCCACCTGGATAATCTTAAGTCAACTGACTTGAGACCGTAACGGCATGTGCAAAATCCCTTCACAACACCATCTAGTTTACTGTTTGAGTGAGCAACTGGGAGAAGGTGCACATGCTCCAGGGCTTCAGAATCTTAGGGGGCCATCTTGGAATTTTGCCTACTGAAATTTCTTTCTCAATAATACCCAACACTGATCTAATGAACCGTTCAATGACTTTTACTGTGTTTTATAAAGCTTATTCATCCCATCAGTGATTTGGGTTGGAGGTGGGGGAGTCAAATTATGAGAAACTTCGGAAGTTTTCAAAAGTCCTTCCAAGTCTCCCTTTTAAGTGAAGGCTAAGTTTATAGAGGTGCTTCATGTTTTTGTTTTTGTTTTGTCTTGCAGTCACCAGATATTTATAGCACTAACTTTAAACATCTCTCTATGAGAACTACTTCCAAAAAACCCAAAAGACTAGGATACATTTAGCTTTATTATAGGAAAAACCTCTCTCAATATTTTCCATGTTATTTTATTTCATCTTCGGGTCTCTTGTTTTGTGTTTTTTTTTTTTTTTCCTATTTGGGGGGTGTTTAATGGAATGGAGGAACGGAAAGTAGAAAGTGTCTGGAAAATTAATATAAACTTCTTTCCTGCTTCTAAATGTTTAATAATTCCTTAGCCAGGAAACATATTTTTTTTCAATCTTGCAATTTCTTTTTCTGTAGTTCTCTTTATAATTGGCTAAATGTACTGCCAACACTTTTCTTATTTTTTTAACTTTTGTCTGAAATATTTAAGCCTCTCATGTTCTCTCTCATACATTCTCTCTTATAAGGAATCTTATTTTGAAAATCAGCATGTAATCACCTAAAATGTGTTTTTCAAATTTGACTTAATATAGAGACCTCTTTTAAAGGAGAAATATGCTTGCAGACTCCAGTGTTGTCTCATTATTTCTATTATAATATTACTTAAATAGTCACAAACAGAAAACCAAAAATAAACTCCTTATGCTGATCACTCTTATTCAACTATAAAACTAAAACTAATTTATAAATTAAATGCAAACAAAACTAGAGAGCCAATAAAATTCAAATGATCAGTATTAATTTAATATGTTGAATTACATTGCTTTGCTAAAACTAAATCACCATTGTTGAGTTTAATGGCAGAAAGATGTAGCCTTAGCTGCAATTCTATATTTAATCTGTTTTTGTACTTTAACTTCTATGCAGAGAATATCTCTTTACATAAGAAGAGCATGCAAACATAATTAAAACTTCATGGCTTTGCTTGCTAATTGGAGATAATCAGACCATACATGTAAATAAAACTCTTCCAGTGAGCAATCTTCAAATGCCACTTTTAATTAGGCATAATGACACCTATGTCAACCTGTTTCCCAGGTAGAAGGAACCACAGATGCATAGGTGCTAAGATGGAAAACTGCTTAGGGAAGGGGCTAAGAGGACAGCCAGGAGGCCAGTGCCACATGACAACAGAGATGGAAGTGAAGACTGGTAGATGAAGCCAGAGAGTTAACTAGAGGCCTGCCACTTAGGACCTTGTAGGTCACGGTAAAAACTTTGAATTTTATTCTGAGTGAGATGGAAAGGCATTCAGAGGCTTCGAGCAAAAGAAAGACAGAATCTGAACACCTAAAACTAACGTTATGCTGTATGTCAACTATACTTCAATAAAAAAAATTAAAGACACAATTTGACTTAGGTTTTTACAGACTCAACGTAGCCACCGTTTGAAGAGGGGGCAATAGAGAAAGTAAGAGATGATGGCGTCTTGGATCAGGTGCAGTAATAAAGGGGCAAAGAACTATTTGGTTTGGGGTGTAGTCTGAAAATAGGGCTAAGAGGATTTGCTGCAGAATTGGATGTGGAGATGACACATCCAAACAACTGGAGGAAAGGTGCTGCCATTCACCGAGGTGGTAAATATTGAGGGAGAAGCTGGTTTGGGTGGGAATGAGAATCAGAAGTTCAGTTTTAGACATGCTAGCTAAGTTGAAGATGCCTCTTGGACATTCAGTATTTGACTACATAAGGGGCTTAGAGCAATACCTGGTATATAGAAAACATTCGATCCATTTCACTGTTATTACTCAAGTGGAGATACCAAATAAGCAGTTGGACATATGAGTCTGGGAAAAAATTCTGGTATTAAAAGTTACCAGACTGGATGAAATCACTTAGCAACTATGTATAGAAAAAGATGGAAATAAGTTTGAGGACTCAGCCCCGAAGCTGTCAAAAGTTAGAGGTTGGACAGAGTAGGAGGATCCAGAACAGAAGCTTGAAGGGGAGCAGATGTTGGGGAACATCATTGAGAAGACACAACTGCCGATTGACCCGTGAGCTAAACCCGGGCACTCGGAGTCCCTCCCCTGTCCTGGGAATGTGGGTTCTGCTTGCCTTTCCTGCTCCCAGAGGCTGCTCCAAGGACAGAGCCTTGAGATCATGATGTGTTGAGAACACCTGCATGGTATATGTCACCGAACACAGCGAAGGCCTCTCGCTACAAATTCTTAAGATTTTGCAGGCAACTGCAGGGATCCACTTGTCTTGCTGCTGCCCAAGCAAGCCTCATATGTTAAGTTCCCTTTGCTTCTTAAAAGTGCCACCTACCAACCTAGAGCTGCTTGCCTCTTTCTTCACTCTCTCCCTGCCCTCCACGTTTGGGGGCCTGTTTCAGATTACACCCAGGAAGTTCCCAAGAAGATTGCAAACCAACAGCAGCCAGTGAGATAAGAAGGGAACCAGGAGATGATGGTATCCCCGTAATCAAGTGAGGAAAGTGTCTCAAGGAAAGAAGGGTCACCCATGCCCAATCCTGCAAATGAGCCAAGTGAGTGAACCTGGAGCTACTAGAGACCTTGACAAATGCAGTATCAGGTGAAATAGTAAGTCTTAGACAAGGTTTGAGAAAGAATGAGGAGAAAACTAAAGAAGTGGGGAAAAGGGGGGAGTCAGAAGGTAGAGACAACTCTTTCAATGAGTTTTTCTATAAAGGGGAGCAGAAAAGGGTGGCAGCTGATGAGTGATGTGGGTCAAGGCAGGGCACTTTCTAGATGGAACATGGTGCCCATGTATTCTTCTGTTAATGGGAATGATCCAGTGCAGAGAGGGAAAATGGCAGAGAGAAAGGCGAAAATTGTAAAAGGGATGCCCTTTAAGTAGGAAACAATGAATGGAACCCAGTGCAGGGAGAAATTGGACTTAGAAATATCAACAATTAAGATGGCAGAGGAGTAGGAGACCTGGATTTCGTCTGGTCCCAGGAATTCAGCTGGATAGGGATCAAACCATTCTGAACACCTACAAACTCAACAGGAGATAGAAGAAAAGAATAGCACAACTCTCTGAACAGAAAAGCAACCACTTTCTGGAAGGTAGGACGTGCAGAGAAGTGAATCCGAGGTGATATTCGGGAGGATAGATGGAGGGGGAGGGGCCTCCGTCAGCCGCTTCTGGCAAGTGATAGAACCACGGAGCACAAAATCGCAACTTTTAGAAGTCTGCTCCGCTGAGGGACGTCACTCTGGTGGCTAAGCAGGGGTTGGAACCCTCCGGGACAGTGTGGTCTCAGGACCCTCGGGGTCACAGAAAGACTGGGGGTGCCTGAGTGCGGCAGAGCTTCCAGAGATCTGAGCGGGGAAGCCGGCTGCAGAGGCGGAGCCCAGGCGCGGGCTCTCAGCTCGGGGTTGCCATAAACTGTGATCCGCGGCACAGTCGGGCCACTGCTCCTCCAGCAGGGACCCAAAAAGCGGCAGATCCGGGGAGACTCCCCTTCCTCCCCCAGGAGGAGCAGTGTGGGAGTGCACTGCCGGGATCTGCTGGGTTTGGAGACTCCACCCGGGGTCGGGTGCCAGAGATAGAAATGCGCGGTCACAGGCCAGGTGAGCACGGAGTGCGGCCGGAGACCGGGGAGATGGGAGTGACTGACGGCTTTTCTCTGGGGGCTCACTGAGGAGTGGGGCCCCGAATTCTCGGCTCCTCCGGGGCGGACATTGGGAGGCCGCCATTTTCACTCTCCGCCTCCAAAGCTGTACGGAAAGCTTGCAGGGAACAAAAGCTCCCGAGAGCAAACCCGAGCAGATTACTTGGCCCAGACCGGCAAGGGCGGGGCACTTCCACCTCCGGCAAAGACATTTGGGAACCATGGCAACAGGCCCCTCCCCCAGAAGATCAGTGAGAACAGCCAGCCAAGACCAAGTTTACCGATCAATGAGAACGGCAGAACTCCAGCACCAGGGGACAGCACATAGAATTCATGGCTTTTTTACCATGATTCTTTAGTCTTTCAAAGATGATTTTTTTTTTAACTGTCTTTTTTTTTGAAATTTTCTTTTTCCCTTTTTCAACCAACATCTTATCAATCCCTTTTTTAAAAAATATTTTTTATTTTTCATTTGTAGAGTCACATTCTATCCCTTCGTAGTAGTTACCCTTATTTTTGGTATATATATATAAGTTGTTCTCTCTTTAAAATTTTGAGATACAGTTTCTTCTAACAGATCAAAATATACCCTAAATCTCTAGTGATCTCTAGTGTATGGCTTTGTTCTAGTCTCCTGCCTGATCACATTCTCTCCCTTTTTTTTTAAATCCTCTTCTTTCTTTTTTCAACAAACTTCTTATCTTATCAATTCCTTTTATAAAATCTTTTATAATTTTCATCTTTACAGTCATATTCCTTCCCTTCATCATATTAACCCTTATTTTTGTACATATATAAGTTTTTCTTTCTTTAAAATTTTGGGAGGCACTTTCTTCTAACAGACCAAAATACGCCCAAAATCTAGTGTGTGGCACTGGTCTATGCACCAGCCTGATCATATTTGATCATATTCTGTTTTTGTTTTGTTTTGTTTTGTTTTTGTTTGTTTTTACCTTTTCTTTTTCTTTTTTCTTTCTTTCCCTTACTTTTCCCCCAGTTTCAGGTCTTTTCTGATTTGTTTAGTTATATTTTCTGGGGACGTTGTTACCCAGTTAGCATTTTGTTCTCTCATTCATCTATTGTCCTCTGGACAAAATGACAAGATGGAAAAAGTCACCTCAACAAAAAGAACAAGAGGCAGTACTGACGGCCAGGGACCTAATCAATATGGACATTAGTATGATGTCGGAACTAGAGTTCAGAATGATGATTTTAAAGATACTAGCTGGGCTTGAAAAAAGCATGGAAATTATTAGAGAAACCCTTTCTGGAGAAATAAAAGAACTAAAATCTAACCAAGTAGAAATCAAAAAGGCTATTAATGAGGTGCAATCAAAAATGGAGGCTCTAACTGCTAGGATAAATGAGGCAGAAGAGAGAATTGGTGATATAGAAGACAAAATGATGGAAAATAAAGAAGCTGAGAAAAAGAGAGATAAACAACTACTGGATCATGAGGGCAGAATTCAAGAGATAAGCAATACCATAAGATGAAACAACATTAGAATAATTAGGATCCCAGAAGAAGAAGAAAGAGAGAGAGGGGCAGCAGGTATATTGGAGCAAATTATAGCAGAGAACTTCCCTAATTTGGGGAGGGAAACAGGCATCAAAATCCAGGAGGCACAGAGAACCCCTCTCAAAATCAACAAAAATAGTTCAACACCCCCAACATCTAATAGTAAAACTTACGAGTCTCAGAGACAAAGAGAAAATCCTGAAAGCAGCTCGGGACAAGAGGTCTGTAACCTACAATGGTAGAAACATTAGATTGGCAACAGACCTATCCATAGAGACCTGGCAGGCCAGAAAGGACTGGCAGGATATCTTCAGAGCACTAAATGAGAAAAATATGCAGCCAAGAATACTATATCCAGCTAGGCTGTCATTGAAAATTGAAGGAGAGATAAAAAGCTTCCAGGACAAACAAAAACTAAAGGAATTTGCAAACACAAAACCAGCCCTACAAGAAATCTTGAAAGGGGTCCTCTAAGCAAAGAGAGAGCCTAAAAGCAACATAGACCAGAAAGGAACACAGGCAATATACAGTAACAGTCACCTTACAGGCAATACAATGGCACTAAATTCCTATCTTTCAATAGTTACCCTGAATGTAAATGGGCTAAATGCCCCAATCAAAAGACACAGGCTATCAGATTGGATAAAAAAAACAAGACCCATCGATATGCTGTCTGCAAGAGACTCATTTTAGACCCAAAGACACCCCCAGCTTGAAAGTGAATGGGTGGAAAACCATTTACCATGCTAATGGACACCAAAAGAAAGCTAGGATGGCAATCCTTATATCAGACAAATTAGATTTTAAACCAAAGACTGTAATAAGAGAAGAGGAAGGACACTATATCCTACTTAAAGGGTCTATCCAACAAGAAGATCTAACAATTGTAAATATCTATGCCCCTAACATGGGAGCAGCCAATTATATAAGCCAATTAATAAAAGCAAAGAAACACATTGACAACAATACAATAATAGTGGGGAACTTTAACAGCCCCCCTCACTGAAATGGACAGATCATCTAAGCAAAAGATCAACAAGGAAATAAAGACTTTAAATGACACACTGGACCAAATGGACTTCACAGACATATTCAGAACATTCCATCCCAAAGCAACAGAATACACATTCTTCTCTAGTGCCTATGGAACATTCTCCAGAATAGATCACATCCTAGGTCACAAATCAGGTCTCAACCAGTACCAAAAGATTGGGATCATTCCCTGCATATTTTCAGACCACAATGCTTTGAAACTAGAACTCATTCACAAGAGGAAAGTCAGAAAGAACTCAAATACATGGAGGCTAAAGAGCATCCTACTAAAGAATGAATGGGTCAACCAGAAAATTAAAGAAGAATTAAAAAATTCATGGAAACAAATGAAAATGAAAACACAACTGTTCAAAATCTTTGGGATACAGCAAAGGCAGTCCTAAGAGGAAAGTATATAGCAATACAAGACTTTCTCAAGAAACAAGAAAGGTCTCAAATACACAACCTAACCCTACACCTAAAGGAGCAATAAAAGAGCAAATAAAGCCTAAACCCAGCAGGAGAAGAGAAATAATAAAGATCAGAGCAGAAATCAATGAAATAGAAACCAAAAGAACAGTAGAACAGATCAACGACACTAGGAGCTGGTTCTTTGAAAGAATTAACAAGATTGATAAACCCCTGGCCAGACTTATCAAAAAGAAAAGAGAAATGACCCAAATCAACAAAATCATGAATGAAAGAGGAGAGATCACAACCAACACCAAAGAAATACAAACAATTATAAGAACATATTATGAGCAACTATACGCCAGCAAATTAGAAAATCTGCAAGAAATGGATGCATTCCTAGAGATGTATCAACTACCAAAACTGAACCAGGAAGAAATAGAAAACCTGAACAGACCCAGAACCACTAAGGAAATTGGAGGACTCATCAAAAATCTCCCAACAAACAAACGCCCAGGGCCAGAAGCCTGCCCAGGGGTATTCTACCAAACATTTCAAGAAGAATTAATACCTATTCTTCTGAAACTGTTCCAAAAAATAGAAATGGAAGGAAAACTTCCAAACTAGTTTTATGAGGCCACCATTACCTTGATCCTCAGACCAGACAAAGACCCCATCAAAAAGGAGAATTACAGACCAATATCCCTGATGAACATGGATGCAAAAATTCTCACCAAAATACTAGCCAATAGAATCCAACAATACATTAAAAGGATTATTCACTACGACCAAGTGGGATTTATCCCTGGGCTGCAAGGTTGGTTCAACATCTGCAAATCAACGTGATACAATACATTAATGAAAGAAAGAACAAGAACCATATGATCCTCTCAATAGATGCAGAAAAAGCATTTGACAAAGTACAGCATCCTTTCTTGATCAAAACTCTTCAGAGTATAAGGATAGAGGATACATACCTCAATATCATAAAAGCCATCTATGAAAAACCCACAGCAAATATCATTCTAAATGGGGAAAAACTGAGAGCTTTCCCCCTAAGGTCAGGAACACAGCAGGATGTCCACTATCACCACTGCTATTCAACATAGTATTAGAAGTCCTAGCCACAGCAATCAGACAACAAAAAGAAATCAAAGGCATCCAAATCGGCAAAGAAGAAGTCAAACTCTCACTGTTTGCAGATGATATGATACTTTCTGTGGAAAACCCAAAAGACTCCACCCCAAAACTGCTAGAACTCATACAGGAATTCAGTAAAGTGGCAGGATAGAAAATCAATGCACAGAAATCAGTGGCATTCCTATACACCAACAACAAGACAGAAGAAAGAGAAATTAAGGAGTCGATCCCATTTACAATTGCACCCAAAACCATAAGATACCTAGGAATAAATCTAACCAAAGAGGAAAGAATCTGTACTCAGAAAACTATAGGACACTCATGAAAGAAATTGAGGAAGACACAAAGAAATGGAAAAACGTTCCATGCTCATGGATTGGAAGAACAAATACTGTGAGGATGTCAATGCTGCCTAGAGCAATCTACACATTCAATGCAATCCCCATCAAAATACCATCCACTTTTTTCAAAGAAATGGAACAAATAATCCTAAAATTTGTATGGAACCAGAAAAGACCCCAAATAGCCAGAGGAATGTTGAAAAAGCAAAGCAAAGCTGGAGGCATCACAATTCCAGACTTCCAGCTCTATTACAAAGCTGTCATCATCAAGAGAGTATGGTACTGGCACAAAAACAGACACATAGATCAATGGAACAGAATAGTGAGCCCAAAAATGGACCCTCAACTCTATGGTCAACTAATCTTCGACAACGCAGGAAAGAATGTCCAATGGAAAAAAGACAGTCTCTTCAACAAATGGTGTTGGGAAAATTGGACAGCTACCTGTAGAAGAATGAAACTGGACCATTTCCTTACACCACACACAAAAATAGACTCCAAATGGTTGAAAGACCTAAATGTGAGACAGGAGTCCATTAACATCCTAAAAGAGAACACAGGCAGCAACCTCTTCGACCTCAACCGCAGCAACTTCTTCCTAGAAACATCACCAAAGGCAAGGGAAGCAAGGGCAAAAATGAACTAATGGGACCTCATCAAGATAAAAAGCTTTTGCACAGCAAAAGAAGTCAACAAAACCAAAAGACAACTGACAGAATAGGAGAAGATATATGCAAATGACATATCAGATAAAGGGCTAGTATCCAAAATCTATAAAGAACTTCTTAAACTCGACACCCAAAGAACAAATGATCCAATCAAGAAATGGGCAGAAGACATGAACAGACATTTTTCCAAAGAAGACATCCAAATGGCCAACGGACACATGAAAAAGTGCTCAACATCGCTCAGCATCAGGGAAATCCAAATCAAAACCTCAATGAGATATCACCTTACACCAGTCAGAATTGCTAAAATTAACAAGTCAGGAAACGACAGATGTTGGCAGGGATAGAGAAAGGGGAACCCTCCTACACTGTTGATGGGAATGCAAGCTGGTGCAGCCACTCTGGAAAACAGTATGGAGGCTCTTCAAAAAGTTGAAAATAGAGCTACCATACAATCCAGCAATTGCACTACTGGGTATTTACCCCAAAGATACAAATGTAGGGATCCGAAGGGGTACGTGCACCCCAATGTTTACAGCAGCAATGTCCACAATAGCCAAACTGTGGAAAGAGCCAAGATGTCCATCGACAGATGAATGGATAAAGAAGAAGTGGTATATATACACAATGGAATATTATGCAGCCATCAAAAGGAATGAAATCTTGCCATTTGCAACGACGTGGATGGAACTGGAAAGTGTTATGCTGAGCAAAAAAATAAGTCAATCAGAGAAAGACATGTATCATATGACCTCACTGATATGAGGAATTCTTAATCTCAGGAAACAAACTGGTCAAAGGAAGGGTTAAAAAAAAGAGCCCAGTCACCTTATTTCAAAGTGAAATGGTTCTAAAGGATCATCTCAGCTCTTCATCATATTCCATAGGATCAGTTGAAACCTCTCCTGCCAGTGCACCTCAATTCAACTTCTTCTGCCCAATCCTGCTTCACTCCTCCCATGTGATATTCCCCAAAGCACTCCCCTACAAACCTCTTACAAGCAAATCTGAGTCTATTTCCTAGAGATCCTGACCTCAAACATAAGGGATGCGATTTCACCAAGTCATTGTGATGGAGGAAGAGAGGGGTAAAGGAATTGAAGGCTTAAGGAAAAGGAAGATGGTGATCATATGCCATGAATTCTAATTAAGGTTTGTAAGGATATATAAGGAGGTGAAAACAGGGTATGGGCTTTGGAGGTCCTGGTGGTGTCACAGAGTTGTTGGAGCGGGTGTATTTGAAGAAGCTAAAAACATAGGAGGTAGTAGTCAAAGAGCAAGACGCTTGAGACTGAGAGCTTAAAGAGGGTAAAGCCATTGAATATGACCATGACAAAATGTGGTAAGATAGAGTGGAGGGCATAATAAAAATTTATGGGATCTCAGCCCTGAAGCAAATCTTGTCTTATCTAGTCTAACCTAGATAGCGGTTATAGTCTATAGGTCTAATCTTATATTTAATCTAATCGAGTCTAATCTTTATATTTATCTAGTCTTTACCATTCTCCAGGTGAGGGAAGTAAAACCCAAAAAGGATCTAAAATTTTCCCAAGGTCACACAATTACTCTGAGATAAGAGCCCAGGTCCGCTGACTTCTAGTGATAAGGGGTAGATTCCTCTCCCTATAATCAACAAAGGACAACAATGGCTACATTCTATTTCCCCAAGACCTAGATGATAATGTTCTGCTATATTTTTTTCATTTTTATTCCAGGTGCTCACCTACTGGTACAATCTCTGGGAAGGAAAAAAAGATAGTTTAATAAAACGATTGTCTCTGCCTATGGAACTCACATGTAACACCCCACAATGCCTAAAATATACCCCAATTCATATATACAAGTATCTTTTTCAAAGCATTTCCATATATATTTAATATTTATTGTTACATCTTATATTATTTACAGTATATTCTACATATATTATTATATTTATTATATATTAATATATTTAGTATTTATTATATTCAACTAAGCCTTTTAATTATTTGATGTGATATGTCTCCATTTGCTGTCTGTACCTATTTACCTTTTTTCTTTTGTGTATAGTGGTGATTCAATCCATCATTGTCAGGAAAAACACTGTGTTACATAAGTTCAACTTCCAGATTACTGAAACATAATAATTCTTTGAGAAACAAGGCTTTGATGGAAATATTTTTTAAAGGCACAATTCCCTACCTTCTAAAAGAGACACTAGACAGAATTTAATCTTTTCATGACTGAAACTGCCAGTAGCAACATCACATAGAGCAACAGAGTGATGCCCTCATTACTAATTGGCCCTATCCTATTGGTAGTTGGGTCTACTCCTATTGCCCATGTCCTTGGAGGCCTGCAATCTTTTTTTTCCTGGTACCAGTGTGCAGCCCCTTCTTCCTGACCACTGATATCACCTTATAGTTGGTTATTTCTAATCACCCATGTGCAAGAAAACCATGTAACCAAGTGTGCTAAAAAATAAAATGGCCTTGACTACCCTGACTTTGTGATAACTATTTCAACCACATGGGGACACAGTTAGTATAATTCCAAAGTGAAAGCTGAAATGTTTCAGAAAGGAAACTTCTCATAAGTTGGCACTTACAAGTGTTTGCCATACAGGGAGTCAAATATCATACTTGACTTGTAGCAAAGTGGCTCCATCAATGATTATCTGATAAACTGGTGTGTTATCTATCATGGCTGGACATCTGACATATGAGTGATCATTAAATCTACTCAATTTTTAAAAATTGCTCAACTGGGATCACTCAAAATCTATACCTTAACATTAAAAATCTTTTTAGATTATTCTTTTTATCTTGTTAGTTCCAGGAGAAAATACCTGAGTAAAAACTCCCTCTGTCCCAATTGCCACATCTCATTTACTGGAGACTTAAGGAGCCTTAAATATCAACCTTAAATAACATTCCAACTCCTCTGTTTCAAAAATGAGGAAATTGAAGCCCAGAGTAGTGTGATGGCTTATCCAAGGTCACACAGCAAAGTGTCACAGATAAGACTAGAACCCATTGGCTTCTGGATCAACACCCACATTCTTCCATTGCTTATGCATTTGACCTCTCATCTCTTGGACCACATGACTTCAGAGAGTGGTTCTCAAACTTTAGCATGAGACAGAATCACCTGGAAGGCATGTTAAACATATAGATGGCTGGGCCCACCCCATCTAATCCGGTGAGTCTTGGATGGGACTTGAGAACATTTCTAACAAGTTCCCAGGTGACTTTAATGTTGCTCATCCAGGCACCACACTTCAAGAATGCTCTTTTAAAAGGTAGAGAGCCGGGCCGCCTGGCTGGCTCAGTCGGTTTAGCGTCTGCCTTCAGCTTAGGTCATGATCCCAGGGTTCTGGGATCGAGTCCTGCACTGGGCTCCTTGCTCAGCCAGGAGCCTGCTTCTGCCTCTGCCTGCTGTTCCCCCTGCTTGTGCTCTCACGCACTCTCTCGCTCTTTCTGGCAAATAAATAAATAAAACCTAAAAAAAAAAAATGTAGAGAGCCAAGTGAAGTTTTGCTTTTATTCTAAAGTGTGACAACTGGAACAGAATGAATTTTTGCCAGGCACTTTGCCCTGGAATTACCAAAATGAAAAGAAAACTCTAGAAGGCTCTTTAATGTTAAGATACAGTGTTTGAGGTGATCCCAACTGAGTGCAATTCTTCAACTGAGTAGATTTAATTATCTCAGTAAATATCTAACCAGCATTTTTTTTCCTACACAGCACTTCAATAATTAAGCATAATTCTCATTGGAAACAAAGAAAAGAATTAAACATAGTACTTGTTAATATTGATAAGCCTGCTGTCCTATGAAAAAATTAAAGTAGGATTTCTATCTTATTTAAGGTAAGAAAGTGGTTTGATTTTTTGGGTATTAAAAATAATCCCCAACTAAAACTGAGGGTAGATGGAGGGAGGTGGGCAGGGGATGGACTAAATGGGTGATGGGTATTAAGGAGGGCACTTGTTGTGATGAGCACCGGGTATCATATGTAAGTGATGAATCACTAAATTCTACTCCTGAAACCAATTTTACCATATATGTTAACTAACTAGAATTTAAATAAAAACTTGAAAAAAATAATCCCCAACTAAAGTATTCTTACCTGACCAAGTAATAGATGCAACACTTCTGGAATAAAATTATTTGAAATGTTAGGGTATAAAATGGGGAGGGTTGCTGCATAATTGTATGTATTTGCTTTTGAGAAGTCTAACAAGCAAATCTTCCAAAAACTCCTTCTTCCACTTGAGCCTATTTTATCCCTGGCCTCGACAAGTACTTCTCAAACTTTGGTACACATTCAAGTCACCTGGGGATCTTGGTAAAATGCAAATTCTAATTCAGTGGGTCTGAGGTGGAACCCAAGATTCTGCACTTCTAATAAGTTCCCAGATGAGGCCTATGCTGCTGGTGTATGGACTCCACTTTAAGTACAAAGGGTTACACAGCTCTGCTATCGCAGGTCACCAAGGCTTGCTCTATGGCCACATTCTCTAGAACCCACTCCTCCCTCTTTTGTCTTTACTGCATCTGAACCACATCAGCCCAAACTCACCAGCAAGCCAGGAGCCACTGTGCCTTACCTACAGAAGGATGCAGGGCTTCTCAGTGCCAACCAATGAAACTTACAGAAGTATGTAATGATTCTCCAGGTGTGCCCTGGTTTGGCATCCCTTTGAGTTCCTTTTTGCAGCTCCTAGCTTTGGCCCTAGCCAGCAATCAGAGCCTTGTAAGTCATTCCTATGTGATAATTTGTTTCCACCTCTACCCAAAGATATCCCCAGTGTATTTGCTCTCAGACAATAGATTATCTGTTTATACATTCCTTCTCTGGGTTCCCACACTCTTTCCCAAGTCATGACTCATGGTTTTGTTTAACAAGGCAAGAGCCTGGAGTCCCAGGTGTTTTTTCACTGGCCTAGCATGAGTGCTAGACTATTGTGGTGTGGGTCCCAACACCACTCCTGGGCTTCTCTGGGAGTGCCAATGGCTATTGGTCATCCATCCAGTGGCTGTTGGCATCCATCCCACCTCAAACCCTTCAAGAATAATTGCCATCTCTCAACTCTTATTCTTCCTCTGCCCCCCCAAATATTCACATTTCTGCAGAAGTAATTATCATAACCAGAAACAATAATGATCAACATGACCGAGCATTAAACGTGTACCAAGTACTTTATAAGTATTATTTCAGATCTTCACAACTAACCTACAAAATAAGAACTATAATACCTTTTTAAAGACATGGAAACTCTGTCTCAGAGATTAACTTGCTCAGGGTTACACTGGCAAAATGGCGGAGCTAAGATTCATACCCAGCTCTGCCTGATTGCAAAAGCATTGTGCTATACTGCTTTCCTCAAGGAATTTTGAGGAATATTTTCTTCAATCTAGACCCAAGGACATTTATGGCACTTTAGGTAGCCTGCATTGATACAGTCAGTTCTATCATCCTGACCATTTACTGACTAAGCAGGAAGGAGTAGAAAGTGGTTGGTCCAGACTCTGTAATTACAGTGCCCTCTCTCTCGTGCCCACCAAGATACAGCTCACAAAGATCAGCCTGGTGGAGAAACAAGTTAGTGTGTACGGCATAAGCAAATAACTAGAAATTCGTTAATTAAAAATAATAAAATTAAATCCTTCTCGGGGCGCCTGGGTGGCTCAGTTGGTTAAGCGACTGCCTTCAGCTCAGGTCATGATCCCGGAGTCCTGGGATTGAGTCCCACATTGGGCTCCCGGCTTGGCGGGGAGCCTGCTTCTCCCTCTGACCCTCTCCCCTCTCATGCTGTTTCTCTCTCGCTCGCTCTCTAATGAATAAATAAATAAAATCTTTTAAAAAAAATTTTAAAAAATCCCTCACATCATACAGAAATATAAATTACAAGTCAATAAAAGACCTATAAATAAACCAACAAATACATATTTAAAATTACTATCAGAAAATGCAGAGTGATATCTTTGTAATCTAAGAGTAGGAAAGGCCTTCTTAAATAAGACTCAAAAAGCAGCAATGAGAAAAAAATCTATATATTTGACTACAGGCAAATTAGAAACATCTATATGGCAAAAGACATCATAAACAATTTTAAAAGACCATCAAGAGGATGGGGAAAAGTATTTGCAATAAATATAACAGTCAAACATTAATAACCAGTGTAAGAAACTCTTGCAAATTAACCAGAAAAAGACAAGCAACCCAAAAGAAAAAAATGGGCAAAAGATTAAAAAATGGTCACTCAACAAAAGATGAAATATTTTTAAAAAACAATAAATGTGAAAATATGTTCATCTTCACCAATCATCAGGAGTGAATAATTTTTTATGAGTTACCATCTTTTGACCATAAGATTGGCAATGTTAAAACATCAATGTTGACAACATCAAACGTTGACCAGGTCCTCTGAATGGCACTCTGCCAGGATCTACTGAAATTGAAAATACACTCTACATACAGAGCGCATATGGTCTGATCAGCAATTCCACTTCCAGGCATCTCCCTTGGAGAAATATCTATACCCGTGCACAAGAAGACATGGACAATGATGCAGCATTGCTTGTGAAATAAAAAAAAAAAACAAACAAACAAAGGAAAAACCCCAAATGCCTATCACTGAATGCACCCTATCAATAAAAAGTGGTATATATGCATGAGGAAATACTACACGAGCAGTGAAGAGTGAAACCATATGTATATATCCAAAGAGATTTCAAAAATTCTATTTTGAGTGAAAAAGTTAGCAGAACAATATTTCAAAATAAAAGATCCACATAAATTAACTCAAAATGGATCATAGTTCTAGATGTAGAATGCAAAATTGTAAAACTCCCAAAAGCTAACATAGGTGAAAATCTAGGTAACTTTGGGTATGGTGACAGTTTTTTAGATATAACACCAAGGGCACAATCAACGAAAGAAAAAACTGATAAGTTGAATTTTGTTAAAATTTAAAAACTTGTGCTGTGTGAAGGACACTGTGAAGGGAATGAAAAGATAAGCCACAAAGCAAGAGAAAATATTTGCAAGACACATCTGATAAAGGACTGCTATCCAAAATACGCAAAGAACTCTTAAAACTCAACAATAAGAAGATGAACAACCTGATTAAAAAGTGGTCAAAAGACCTAAACAGACACCTCACCAAAGAAGATATACAGGTGGCAAATAAGCATATGAAAAAATGCTCCACATCATATGTCACTGAGGAATCACAAATTAAAGCAACAATGAGCTACCACTGCACACCTATAAGAATAGCCAAAATCCAGAACACGGACAACGCCTAATGCTGGTGAGGACATCGAGGAACAGGAACACTCACTCATTGCTGGTGGGGATGCAAAATGGTACAGCCACTTTGGAAGACAGTCTGGCAATTTCTTACAAAACTAAACATATTCTTACCATACAATCCAACAATTGTACCCCTTGGTATTTACCCACATGAGTTAAGGATGTGTGTCCATACAAAAATTTGCATACAGATGTTTATAGCAGCTTTATTCATAATCGCCAAAACTCTCCAGTAGATGAATGGTAACTAAATTGTGGTCCATCCAGACAACGGAATAGTATTCAACACTTAAAAGAAACCAGTAACCAAGCCATGAAAAGACACAGAGGAAACTTAAAGGCATTTTATTAAGTAAAAGAAGCCAATCAGAAAAGGCTACGTATTGTATGATTTCAACCATATAAAATTCTGGAAAAAGTAAACCCATGGAGATAGTAAAAAGATCAGTGGTTGCCAGGGGTTAAGGGAGAGGGAGAGATGAATAAAAGGAGCACAGAAGATTTTAAGGGCAGTGAAACTACTTTGTGTGATACTGTAATAGTTGATACCTTTCATTATACATTTGTCAAAACCCATAGAATGTACAACACCAAGAGCAAAGCCTGACATAAACTGTGGACTTTAGTTGATAGTGATGCATCAATATAAGTTTATTGATTGGAACGAATGTATCACTCTGAGGCAGAATGTTGATAGAGGGGGAAGCTCTCCATGAGCGGGGGCAGAATGCATATGGGAACTCTGTACATTCCAGTCAATTTTGCTGTGAATCAAAGACTGTTGTAAAAACTAAAGTCTATTTAAAAAAAATGAAAGTCAGGCGCCTGGGTGGCTCAGTTGGTTAGGCGACTGCCTTCGGCTCAGGTCATGATCCTGGAGTCCTGGGATCGAGTCCCGCATCGGGCTCCCTGCTCAGCAGGGAGTCTGCTTCTCCCTCTGACCCTCCCCCCTCTCATGCTCTATCTCATTCTTTCTCTCAAATAAATAAATAAAATCTTAAAAAAATAAATAAATAAATAAATAAATAAATAAAATGAAAGTACCCATACACAGAAAATATCCTATATATTTATTTTTTTAAGTTTTTCAGGAAACACTTATTTAACATCAACTACGTATCAAACCCAGTCCCAGGTCCTGGGGATATGGCCGTAAACAAGACTATTAGATCCTCACAATGTCCTGTATTCATGGGGCTTATATTCTAGTAGGAAAAAGCAGCATACAAACAAATATATGCAAAAAAATATCCAGCAGCACTAAACTGTAGACAAAAACAAAACAGGATGATATGTTCAAATGTAATTCCTTCGATTAGATGGTCAGAGAAGGCCTGAAGTGTTAATGACAAAAGGGTGCATCCACATGGAGCTGAGGACAGAGAGCAGCCCATTCAGGAGGAACAGCTGGTACCAAGGCCCTATTAGGGGGAGAGGAAGCTTAGTAGTTCAGAGGAACAAAGAGAAGGCCAGTGTGGCTGGAGCTCAGTGAGCAAGGGGAAGAGTAGTCACAATGAGGATAGAGAAATGGGCAGAGCCCAGATCATGTAGGGCCACTGGGGGCCATGTTAGAAACTTATATTCTAAAGAAAAGGGGATGACACAGTGGGGAAGTGGCATGCCCTGAGTTATGTTTTAAAAATATCACTCTGTGGGGCACCTGGGTGGTTCAGTCGGTTAAGTGACCAACTCTTGGTTTCACCTTGGGTCATGATCTTGGGGTTGTGGGATCGAGCCCTGAGTCAGGCTCCACATTTATGGCTGAGTCTGCTGGGGACTCTCCCTCTCCTTCTGCTCTCTCTCTCTCTCTCTCAAATAAATAAATAAATCTTTTAAAAATTAAAAAAAATTTAAATAAAAATAAAAATATCACTCTGCATCGTGGAGGAAGAGCTCAAGAGGGACAAGATTAGAAGTTATGAGACCAGTTGTTAGGAGGGTGTTGCAAAAGTTGGAAGAAGATGGTGACTTGATCTGGTATGATAGTGGTGGGGTGCAGAGAGGGAAGAGGACTGGGGATCTGATTTAGAAATAAAGTCAACAGGATAGCTGATGACTACACATATAGATATGTAAAAGAAAATTGTTAATGGCCTGGAAATACAGGCAGCAAATGTATAATGGCAGCTACATCTCAGGGTTGGGACTAGGGTAAAGGGAGTGAGGCACAAAATTTGAGGGGGAATCAAAAGACTCAGTCATCAAGATAAATCATATTTTAATGCAATAGTTTTTTTTTTAATCAAAATTGATGCAAGGACTATTTGCAACAACATGGATGGACGTAGTGTGTATTATGTTAACATTATGCTAAGTGAAAGAAGTCAGACAGAGAGAGACAAATACCATATGATCTCACTTATATGTGGAATCTAAAAAACAAAACAGAACAAACAAACAAGCCAAAAAAGCAGAAACAGACCCATAAATACAGAAAACAAACTGGTAGTTACCGGGGGGGGTAGAGAAAAAGGGGTGAAGGGGAGTGGGAGGTCCAGGCTTCTAGTTATGGAACGAATCAGTCGTGGGGTTGAAAGCCACAGCCTAGGGAATATAGCCAATGGTCTGGTACTAACGCTGTATGGTGACAGATGATAGCTACCCTTGTGGGGAGCACAGCATAAGATATAGACTTGTCAAATCACTATATTGTACACCTGAAACTAATGGAATATTGTGCATCAACTATACTTTAAAAAAAAAAAATGATTTTCCCAGCCACAAAACAATGTAAGAAAATCCCTAAAAATTCTTTTTCCTTTTTGACCTGTGGATTCAAGTTATTGTTGAAACATAAAAATATTTTTAAAAATGAATGCAAAAATGCGCAATGAACAAAATATCAAAATTTTAAATGCAGCAGGATCAGTGTTACTGATTTTTCCTTTTGCCTCAGGCTCCACTATGGCTTGGCACAGCCCAGTTACTGATCCTGTCTCTATTTAAAAATTTTGATATTTCATTCATCAAAACATCACTTTTTTGTCCTAGTTTTGAGTTCTACACATATTACATTAAAATATTATGTATCTTTAAAAAAATAAATAATGAAATGCTGTGCCTCTTGATTGCTGACTTTTCTCCAACCAGGGGGAAGTGCCTCACTTGCCCCCACCCTAGTCCAAATCCTGGTAGAGGCACAGGGGTGGGACTAGGAATTGAGATAGTCAAAGGAACTTCATTTGTAATGTCCTAACTCTTAGAAAATTATGATCATGTTACTTGAATAATTTCTAAATATATACATAGAAAAAAGACGGGAATCAAATGTCTCAAAGTGTCACCAGTTTTCACTTCAGGGAAAAGGAGCTGGGGTTCTCGGCATCACTGTACTTTCTGGGATTGTGGTCGACTGCAGAACATCACCAGATCTCCCCTTCAGGACAAGGCGCCTGTTCTCCCAGCTTCCGGAGTGTTGACTGCTGATGGCTTACACACCTAGAGAGTCCCTCTCTAGGCATTTCTGTGTGCTAAGGGAGTAGCCTAATCCTAGGCTACTCCCCTTCCCTGGGGGACAGGCTTCATCCATCACTAGTCAATATAGGGATACAACTTTCCTTAATTTGTTTCATTTTCCTTCATTTGACGTACCTCTGAAGGGCCAGCCCAACCTGGAGTTGCCCATGGCTTCAGCGGAGACCTCTGTTACTCCACTGCAACCCAGTTTCTCTGTCTCCCTAACCCTGTTTACCTCCTTCACAGGTGGTGTTCCCAGGGGGTGGCCTTCAATAAGCCTCCCGCATATGAATCTCCATCTCAGAGTCTGGTTTCAGGGGACCCAGCTAAGGCCCAGCTAATTTACCCAAATTTTTTTAAAAAGTAAGGAAATTCATGGCCGCCAAACATGAGAGATTGAATTTTTTTACGTTGGGAGTAAAGATTATCAGAAGGATTTTAGATGGGTGTTCAGCCTAAAAAAGAGGCCAGTGGTGATTTATCCCATTCAGTGAGTATGATGATGTATACAGGGTTAAACAGAAATGAGAAATGCTACCAGTGGCTGTTACTATGGAGGGCAGCTGTGGATCCCTTTTGACATGACCTAGAATGAAGGGCCCGGTGTGTCTCCGAGTTGAGTGTTTGCAGGAGGGAAACTGTCATTTGCCCACAATTATAGGAAAGGAGTTGGAAAGGGGTCAGCATTGCTCCACTCAATTTGAAAGACAGATTATCTTTTTAGCAGGAACAGCTGCCAATGTTAATTTTCAGTTAAATTAGATAGCCCGCCTCAGTTGACCATCTGTCAAAAAGAATCTCACAACTATTTAGAGGATGTGATACAAATCAAACCATGATACAACATATTCTCTGTATACTAAAAAGATTTCCAAGTTCCAGCCCACATATTTCAAATGACACTTGATACCAATTCCAATACAACCAAAAGATCTGAAGTTCATTATCATGAGTTTACTCATAACATTATCCCATTTTGTACTTCTGTAAAGTACCTTTGGTTCAAGGATCTCTAAGAGCTTTACAGGCCTTAATTAATTAGACCTCATATACCCCTGTGAAATTGTCATTGTCTTAATTTAAGAGTGTCTAATTATCAGGTGAAAACTTGAAGTGGCTTATTGTATGTCTCAGCAACAAGTCAAAAGCTCAGAATGAAACTCAAGAGAGAGGAGATCTAAGACTTACACAAGAATCACTAAGTCTGGGGGAAACAAATCTTGAAACATGACTTCAGATTTGATTCCATCTCACTGATTTTGTAGCATTTATCTCAGGAACATCGGTTATTTTACAAGAGTTTCATAAAATTGAAGGTGGAAATTAGAGGACAAAGAATAAGCATAAGAGTTATAAAGGAAGATTCCCTGCCTGGAATCCCCCTTCATCTAGAAGCAGAAACCTGTGGAGAACCCATTTCATGTGGTTTCACACCAATGGAAGGTTATGTACCCCCCAAGATTGGGCCAGGGACCCCTTCAACCCAGTCATAGTTAGTTCAGGAATGTGCACATGTCACCAATCAGGTAAACTGGCATTGTTTCTGGGGCATGGCTGCCAGACCAATGGCGGAAAGGCACTCTCTCTGTTGGAGCTGCCTACCTGGTAAGACAGGAGTTTGAGGCCAGCAGTGGTCAGCCAATAAGCCTCCAACATGGAAAGAGTATGTCAGAAAGACAGGAAAGGAGAGAGAGTAAACCAGGATAACCTCTTCTCTGTCCCTGTGCCTTTAGGCTGTTCTCTGAACTTATTAGTGATTTTTAAAAGATGATATCCAGATGGGTGGGTGGATGGATGGATGGATGGATGGATGGTTGGATGAAAGATAGATAGATAAAGTGACCGACAGCCCATCAGAATGGTATGAAGATTACTTTAAATGGAAAACATCTGAACAAACAGCATCCACAGAGAGAAACCATATCTAAACTTAAGCAGAGCTTCCCCAAAATACAGCCACCATTAACCCCCCTCCAAGGGTGTTTCCTGTTTGGGAGAAGACTGACCCTTAGTACCCAGGAGGTATGAATTCATCTGCCATAAATCTCCCTCTGGAGAAGCTTCCAGGTAGGAAGGAGACTGTCCATTAGCATCAGGATGAAAAAGGCCAATAGAACCTTTCATACTTTCACACTGAAGCTCTAAGACACCCCCCTTTTGTTAAACAGCCATATAAACCAATATCCCTGGCTGTTCAGGGAACCAAATCTTCTTGAGTGTTCCCCCATGCATGTGAAATCCCCTTCTTTTGTGAATCTATCTGTCGCCGCCAAGTACTTGAACATAAATTGGCAGGAGAAAAGTTCTGCTCCCAACAAGAGATAATAGTGAACAGTCCTTTGATATATTCCATGTATACGTAGCTTAAGCTGGCTTGAATTCAGCTTCTCTCTCTTATAGCTAATAACAGTGGCTAGGGCTGGGTGAGTAGCCTATCATGGGTCCCCTTGGATTAGAATGAAGGTAAACAGAGAGTACTCCTCTCACAACTTTCCTTCCTTCCTCTGGCAGCCAATTGTATCACACCACTTAAATCCCTGGGGCACAATCATATCATTCACCGAGACAGTTCAACATTCATTCACAATTTTTTTAAAGGAAAAATGGAGATTTTTACCTTTATATGCATTTGTCCCCCATCAAAGAATCCCTCAGGCTTGTTCAGCATAGATAACACATGAGAGAGAAAAAAAAGCCAAGTAAAATGTGAAGCATCCTAAGGTAGGGAAGAAGGGAGAATAGAAAGAAAAGCTGATTAGAGTGAGGAAGTGGCCCTTTCAAAAAGGAAGCATGGGAAAAAGCAGACCAAAAGTCCCAGGAGTGTTCTAATAATGACACATTCCTAATAATGCCACACTATGAGAGTAGGGAAGTCGGTTAATTTAAAAAAAAACTCAGTCAATTACCTTCAGGTTCAAAAAGTAAATGCATTCACAAGTCAAAGGACTTAGAAACCAGAAGATCATTAAATCAAGTGAATGTCATGATCTTTGTCTATTTAAGAAGCTGAGAAAATATATTGCTACTTTTATTCCACTTCTAAATATGATGGGAAATTCAGATTGATACTATGAGCCACTAGTTCACATTCAAACAGAATTCAGTGCTTAATTATGTGTTAAAACACAGCACAACCTTGTATGGAACCACAAAAGACCACAAATAGCCAAAGCAATCTTGAGAAAGAACAAAGCTGGAGGCATCATACTTCTTTATTTCAAACTATATTACAAAACTATAGTATTCAAAACAATATGGTATTAAAATAAAAGCAGACACACAAATCAATAGAACAGGACGGAGGGCCCAGAAATAAACCCATGCATATTATGGTCCATTAATTCATGACAAAGGGGCCAAGAATACACAATGAGGAATGGACAGTCTCTTTAATAAATGGTGTTGGTCCATCCATGCATGGATAGACCTAGAGGGTATTATGCTAAATGAAATAAGTCAGACAGAGAAAGACAAATACCATATGATTTCGCTTATGTGTGGAATCTAAAAAACAAAACAAATAAATGAAAAATAGAAAGACTGGTAAATACAGAGAACAAACTGGTTGCCAGAGGGGAAGAGGGGGTGGGAAAATGGGCAAAATGTGAAGAGGGTTAAGAGGTACAAACTTCCAGTTACAAAATAAATAAGTCACAGAGAGATGGAAAGTCCAGAATATATTCAATAATATTGTCATAATGTTGTATGGGGACAGATGGTGACCACACTTATTGTGGTGAGTGCTGAGTAATGTATAGAATTATGTTCACACCTGAAACTAATATAACATTGTATGTCAACTATACTTCAATAATAACAATAAAATTTTTTAATTAGAAAAAATAATCACAGAAAATAATAAATGGTATTGGAAAAACTGGACAACTCATGCAAAAAAAAAAAAAATCAAACTGGACCCCTATCTTACACCAGTCACAAAAATCAACTCAAAATGGATTAAAGACTTGAACATAAAACCTGAAACCATAAAACTCTTAGTAGAAAACGGGGTAATCTCCTTGACGTCTGAGTTAGCAATGATTTTTTAGATTTGGCAACAAAAGAAAAAATAAACAAGTGGGACTACATCAAACTGAAAAGCTTCTGCACAGCAAAGGGAAACCATCAACAAAATGAAAAAGCAACCTACCGAATGCGACAAAATATTGTCAGATCACTTATCCAATATGGGGTCAATATCCAAAATATACAAGGAATTCATACAACTCAATAGCAAAAGAAGAAATAACCCAATTTTAAAATGAGCAAAGGACCTAAATAGACATTTTCCTGAAGAAGACATACAAATGGACAACAGGTACATGAAAAGGTGCTCAACATCACTAATCATCAGGGGAATGCAAACCACAATGAGATATCTCCTCACACCTGTTAGGATGGCTATTATAAAAAGGACTAGCGATGACAAATGCTGGCAACAACCTAAGTGTCTGTTGCTGGATGAGTCAATTTAAAAATATGGTGTATATATACAATGAAATATTATTCAGCCTTAGAAAAGAAGGAAATCCTGTCATTTGCAATAACATGGATGAACCTGGAGGGCATTACGCTAAATGAAATAAGCCAGACAGAGAAAGACAAATACTGCATCATATCACTTATATGTGAAATCTTAAAAAATAATAAAAAAAAGCCAATTCATAGAAACCGAGAGTCAAAAAGTGGTTACTGAGGACTGGGGGGTGGGAGAATAGGGAGAGATTGGTAAGAGGGTACAAACTTAAAAGATGAGTAAGTTCTAAGGATCTAACGTATAAGATGCTGATGATAGTTAATAACTGTATTATATAATTGAAATTTTCTAAGAGAGTAGAACTTAAATGTTCTCATTAACTATATATATTTTCTATTATATGTTATATATTGTGTGTGTGTGTGTGTGTGTGTGTGTGTGTGTGTGTGTGTGAGGTGATGGATGAGTTAACTCAGTGGGGGGATTCCTTGCACAATGTATATGTATATCAAATCATCATGTTGTACGCTTTAAATACCTTACAGCTTTGTCATTTATGCCTCAATAAAGCTGAAGAAAACCACAGCACCACTTAACACCCTCAAATCTTTTTATAGGATAGGCTCTTTGATACCAATAAGGACCACAGTTTATGGTTCAATAAGTGAATACCAAGGAATGCTCTAAATCTGGGGTTGCAAGAAACTGGAATTTCATTGCAAGAAACATTATTTGACACAAACCTTGAAAATCTATAAAAATAGGGGTACCTGGGTGGCTCAGTCAGTTAAGCGTCTGCCTTCAGCTCCAGTCATGATCCCAGGGTCCTGGGATCGAGTCCTGCATCAGGCTCCCTGCTCAGCGGGGAGCCTGCTTCTCCCTCTCCCTCTGCCCCTCCTCCTTGCTCATTCTCTCTCTCTCTCTCTCTCTCTCTCTCTCTCTAATAAATAAATAAATTCTTTTTAAAAAAGAGAAGAAAATCTGTAAAAATAAAGATATTTTCATTGTCATTATCTTTCATTGTAATTGAGTTCCACATCTATTGATTATGTATATCAGGCAGCTTTTGCTATGTTATGCTGCAGTAACAAATAACCTGAAAATCTTAGTGATAACAGCAAAAGGTATTTCTCACTCCAGCTTTTATGTCAGCCATGGGTCAGTTCCAACTCTTTGTTTTCATTCTA
This sequence comes from Neomonachus schauinslandi, assembly GCF_002201575.2. Lineage (NCBI taxonomy): Eukaryota > Metazoa > Chordata > Mammalia > Carnivora > Phocidae > Neomonachus > Neomonachus schauinslandi. Next base: position 90,084,309 of record NC_058419.1, read on the forward strand.
GGACCCAAGATGAAGGGAGGGGCAGGCCCTATCCGGGACAGAGGAGAAAGAGTAAGAGAAATGGCAGATGCACTTAGCTTCTACTTATATTTCATTGGCCAAAACAAGTCACGTGGTAAAGCCTGACAATGGGATGGGGAAATATAGTCCTCCTCAGGGAGCCATGGCAAGGTTACCTGGCAATAGGTGAGCATATGTAATTACAGGAAAAGCAGGATGGAATAATTAAAAACAATGATATAGTCATCCATGGTGAATAAAAACGAGACCCATTTAGCAAACATTCCTAGCATCTCCACTCAACAAAACATACACAATAATATGGTAAACAGAGTATCATCCCTCTAGGACAAATCAAAACAGTGGGATCAGAGGAGGAGGAGGAAGAGGGGAAGAAGAAGAAGAAGAAGAATGAGAAGGAGAAGGAGAAGAGGAGGAGGAAGAGGAAGAAGAAGGAGAAGGTAGGAGGAGGAGAAGTAGGGGGAGGAGGAGAGGGAGGAGGAGGGGGAGGAGATGATGACTAGAAATAATATATACTGAGGACTTCCATGGGCCAGCTACCCTGTGATGCGTTCTCTATAAATAGTTTCTCCATAAAATAGAAAAAAAATTAAACCTCCTACCCTGACAAGGCCTGCAGACCTTTGATGACATCCTTACTTTCCGTCTTAAGTACAGTTTATGCTGTAGTTATTTTCACCTCATAAATCATAAAGTAATAAAGCCATAAAAAACTCTAAAATGTCATCTGTTAAACCTTTAAACCTTTTCTCTTTAGGTAGGAGAACAATTGAACCATTCAAGACATTTCCTTCATTTTCTTTTCAGAGAAAAAGAACAGACATTCTTTTCACAAATAATTCTAGAAATAGAATGGCAAACCCTTCCATAATTCAACATTTTATCATAAAGAAGTTCTTTCTTATGTTAACCCAAATGTCTCTTGTACTCGTATAAGCCAATCATCAATAATTCCCACCAGCATTGTTATAACTACTCTGATTATAGCCCCCCAAGTATCTGGAGCCACACTTTTATCTGTCTCGACTAGCATGATCTTTCTAAAACAGAAATCTGACCATGTCATTCAGCCGTTTCAAACCCTTGAGCAACTTCCCAACACCTATGCCATTGGATAAAAGACCCAGTGACTTAGTAAGGTCTACAAGACCTTCTGCCCCCAGAATGTGAGCTCCTTGAGAAGCAAATCTTATCCGTCTTGTTCACAGAGGTAACCAGAATGCCTCAAACACCGCCTGACACACTGCAGACACTCAGCAAATATTTGTTGAATGAATGAAGGAGTGGGTAAAAGAATGAATAAATATAGGGCCCTCTGTGACTAACTTCCTCTCCCCTCCTCCAGTAAAACGGAAATAGCAGGATTTTCCTATGCAGAGGTCTCTGTGGGCTGGCTTCATGTTAGATTTCCTGTCTAGATTGTTCTTACCTCTTTTCTGGGCCTGGCTAACTGCAGTGCACCCTTCAAGACCATAGTCAGGCTAGTCTCTCCTCCAGGAAGCCTTCCCTGAACCTTGCCACTAGGGCCAAGTTCCCCTTTTCTTTGTTCGCTGAGTATGGTGTGCTTAACCTCTACCATGACTCTTAGACCTTCAGACACGTAAGAAGGCCCACAATTTTCAAATGACAGGCTGCTTTCCTTAATTTTTTCCATTATTCGAAAATGTTTCCAACATACTACTTATAATAGCCCAAGTGTGGTTGTCATTGTTTATGCGTACCATTAAATGATACTGTGTCTCTTTCAGGCATACCATCCCTGGGTCCTATCTCTTGCTCATGATCTCCCTGGAACGTGCACCACACCCCATGCGCAATGGGCACCCAGTCAGGGATGCTGTAAAAACCCAAGAAATAACATGTAGACAGTCTTTGCCACCTGTGAAAACAAAGTGGCCCACACGTATCAGCCTACAAATGGTTACTGGCCCTCCTGACCCATTTACCACCATTCCAGGTAGATCCCAACCCTCGCTCCTGGCACCAGAAAGCCAAAGAAAGGCCTGACCAATGTAGCCCACCGTATTTAATTTGTGTTGCAGTCACTACGTATTGAGAGTGTACCTACTATGTTCCAAGCACTGACGTATTTATTCTTCTTACCTCACCTACTTTTCCTTAAGCTCCATTTTCATGGTTTGTATAAAGCACATGTTTCTTGACAGCAGAAACAAATTGTTTAAGTATCCAGGGGCCCTTTATTTACAGTTTTGGTAGCTGTTGGGAGTCCAGAGGCCAGAAGGGATGGCCAGATGGATTAGATTACAGAAAGGAATTTATAAACAGGAGACAGCTTTGTCGAATCAAAAAAACCAAAAGAGGCCAGATTCACTTAATCATTTTTATAGATGACTGTAAGATTACTGAAAAAGAAAATATGAAGCTTATCAAGTTATCTATTTAAAGGCTAGGAAGAGGTCTAGTATGACCATTGGAGAATTTTCTGACCAAATGCAGCATGAACCCCAGCACGAAAGGGGAAGCCAGTCACCTCCATGAATCAAACATGGAAGAATCTGGTAAAACTGAGATCAGCGAAAGGACCTAACCCTGTCCAGACAGGCACCAGGACAACTGTAGGCACTCTGGGAGAGCAGAGCTTCCTCTGCTGTATCTCATGGAGCAGGTTTTGCCTTTGTCTTGGCAAGCCCTTTGAATATAAGGGGGCTTTGTGAATGCTATGGAACTTTCCACAAATTGCTATACCACAGTGAAATTCTCCAAATGGTGGCCCTCAATTCAGACTGTAAAGCCTGACAAGATTTCAGGGTTAAAGGCTTCTCTTGACGCAGGTTTTTTGTTTTTTTGTGGGGTGGTTTTTTTTTTGGGTTTTTTTTTTTTTTCTTTTTTTAGACTGTTCGAGTGAGAAGTTCCTTTTAGCATGCTTCATGAGTGGTAAACACTACCAACATCCTGGAGGCTCCAATACCGACCGGAAGCCAGAAAGACACACAGACTTCAGAGAAAGGAAGGGGCGATTCTCCTCCCCAGCCAACACAGGGGCTCAACCCATTTTGAGCCCCAATATCCTCATGCCCAGGGACGACCATCCTTCTGAGAGGTCTATAAAGCTTCTCCGAGACCTGCTACGCCTCAGATATGACTTGGAAGAAGAATTTCTCTTTTGACTTTTTCTGGGAAACTTTGCTAGAGAGTAATTTATAGAGAAGAAGTCATGGATGAACTTTGTAGTGTTTCCAGTTAATGAGAAAACCCGTATCTAAATTTTCCTCTTGGGCGCAGTAGAAATGGGATTTAAACACTATTATTCAATAATGATTGGACACAGTGTTCCCGAACTTGACAAAGAAATTTACCTTTCAGCTAAGACCGAAACCAGGCGGTTTCAGTTAAGTGGAGAGCTCCCCATTTAAAAGTGGGTGGCAGAGAAAGTTCATATATAACCTTTTCTACTGAAAATATTATGTCAAAAAAGAGAGAAAATATTATGTCAATATTTAGCTGTAACTAGCAAACTCCATATGTGTTAATTAACTATGCATGAGGTCTGTCTACTATTTTTTTCTCCTTTTTGTGGTTATGGATTGATTTTACATCAAGTAAGCTGATTAGCTAGGCTCCTTCATTTTCCTATAAACTGAGGCAGAGAGAGGCAGAATGGTTTCCCAAAGGAAAGTCAGAGTACTGAGCTGTTATAATTAACTCGCATTCAGTAGCAAGTTATGGGTGACTTCCAGCCAACATCTGCTTCTAAAATGATGCAGCTCCATTCGTTCCCAGGAAAAAGAATTTGCACGAATTCAGTCCCATGGCAATCGAAAGTTAATAATACATATTCCCACTGGGATGTTATAAAAGATAAATGAGATAATATATGTGAAATGCCTCCAGCTCCTCAGAAGAAAGGTACTACACAAATTCAAAATTGTGTTATGAGTAATAACAATAATTAAAAATAATACAGCTTTCTTTGATCGACTCACCTCCATGAAAGTGGCTCCTTTTGAATATAAACTCCGGGGATGGATTTCTCAATCTCCAGTTCCTGCCACTCAGCAACACTTTAGCAACAATTTTATCTGGGTCTACCAAATCCGAACCACGGTTGGCTTCATCACTGTCGACAATGAGTAAGTTGCTTTTTCTGCCACAGTGCCATTTAGGGGAAGCAGCCTTTGTCCCCCTTCATTTCCAACTGCCTCAAGTTAACAGCGCGGATGCCTAAAGAAACCCTTGGTGGTTAACCCTCAAATCATGAAGGAGCTTTGTTCCTTCTCTTCCTTTCTGCCATGTATGGGAATTATTGGAACACCTGCTTCATTCTACCTGTCAGGATTATAAACTACTAGAAGGTAGAGGCTGAGACTTACCATCTTTATATCTCTCACGGCACCCCATGATGAATTAGAAAGCACAACAGAGACCTCACAGAACAGGCAAAAGCATCGAGCACTTCCTCTGAACTCCAAGCAGCTTTCCCTTTCTTTACCTGGCCGACCAGCCACAAAAAACAGCCTGGCTGGAGCTCCCTGCTGAGGGGGGAGCTACTTTCCTTGAGGCAGCGCTGAGACCCTCAGTCACACCTGGAGCACCAAGATACCCTCCAGCTTTGTGTCACTTTGGCTACAAAGGGTCTGTCTTAATGCTTGACTCCCCCAGAAGCCAACACTGAGGACAAGACTTCAGGTGGGAGCCTTTTATTTGGGAGGTGATCTGAGAAGCACCAGCAGGGGAGGGGGAAGTGAGATGAGAAGGGGAGGCAGGTTCTGGAGCTGTGGACAAACGGAGCTCCATCCTGCTGGGGGAACTCCGGGAGACAGGATGGACCACGCTGCGGAGTTTTCTCTGTCAAGGGACTAGAAAGTTGGGGCATTTGTCTACCAAGGCACATCATCTGCCGCTGTGGAGGGCAGCTGGGGGGGGAGGGGAAGGGGCATGGAAGAATTGACTTTCTAGCATTTCTGGCCTGCTCCTGGTGCCCTCGATCAGAGAAAACCTGTAGGCACCACTCACAGATGCTTACACTTGAAAGGCAGCAGGCCACTGGCTGTGCCCAGGATTGCAAAGAGCCCAGTATGGTCACCCAGGGATGCAGAAAGAGAGAACCTGACACACCATCCCCTTCTCACTCTCCACGGGGTCTCCTGCCTGCCATTCTTCCTCAGAGCCCCAGCAATCTGAAGAAGGAGGACCCTTGGGCTGGATTTTCCCTCCCTCCACTGTCCCTCCCAGCATGACCACCTTCTCCTCCAAGGGGGATGTCATTTGGAACAAACTTCCCACTCTAGGCAGTTGAGAGCCACCGGTCAATACAAAATCCAAAGTGCTGGGACAAATCCCAGAGGCTGAGGCCCAGGAATGCTTTTACCCCCAGGGATCTCACTGGTGCTTCCAGAGAGCTCTCTTCCCCCTCCCTTCCTCACCCTCACCTCATTCATCCCTCCAGGCATGAAGAAATAAAAGTAGACCTCCCACAAAAAGTTTATAGACCATTATAGATTAAGTGATGAATTATTATGCTTGCAAACTAGAAGGAATACTGCTTTGTTTTTCTTTCATGATTCACTCTGAAGAAGGCATCTGAGCTGATTTTTGCTCCAGAAATTTTCTGATAGCCTTTGGCTACAAGCACTAAAATTCTAACCTATCTGGGTTAAGTGTCAGCCGCTGAAATTAAAATCCCATATAAACTCAGACTGTTTCCACTGAACTAACTCAGCAAATTCTTGTGGTGACAGGTCACTGAACATGTTTGAAGAAATATTCCAACAGAACTCGGGGCAGGACAAAAAGGGGGGAAAAAGAGAAAAGCACTGCGGGTCGGGTCCTCTTCTTTCCTCATTCCTGACGATCCCCACCCCCCATGCCCCACCAGCCCCCGCAAATGTTTTGGGGAGGGCCATAGTGGAGAGAACTTAACAAGGGCTGAAGAAGGGGCTTCCATGTTCGGAAACTGAATCAAAGAGGCAATGGGTGGAATTGCTCTTCCTTCCTCCGTGTCAAGCCCAATATCCCTGGACCAGCAGAGAACAGCCCTTAAGAGTTTACCAAACTATCGATCAACCAATGCAGATGTTTCATGATGGAAGCAACCTGGTATTCAGGAAAGATTAATGAAGGGGAAGCAAGGATGGCTGAGTTCTCCCTTAGCCCTGTGCGCCTTGGGCAAATAAAATGAATTTGGGACTCAGACATGAGCCTGGACCTTCAGGGTGCTGGCATTGTCACTTACTTGCTCTGTGACCTTGGGCAAGGTACTTAGTTTCACTGATCCTCAGTCCCCAATCAGGAAAATACCTCCATCACATAATGGTTACATAAAGTACCTACACGTGTTGAGCACACGGCAGGTGCTCAATAGTTGCCTTCTTCCCTTTTATGGGAACCAGTATATCAAGTGGAAAGAGTCCAACTTCACAGACAGAGAGTTGGGTTCAAATCCCACCGGTACCACTCACCTTGGGGCCACTGATCAACTTCCGTGTGCATCATGCCCTAAAATGATTTGACAACTTATGTTTTCCCTTCCTGGTATCTCAAAACTTACAAAAACTAATTCAGTTGCCACGTATGTTCATTAAAATAACAAGGGGTTAACCATTCTGATAAAGTGAGGGGAAATACATCTGTCAATCCACTCCCGGTGGTTCTCCCTAGGCAAGTGGCTTCCTTAGGGAAGCAGGTGCTTATAGCCAATTAGGGGGCCCATCCATAAACCAAGCCTGGCCATCCTTTCCCTCATTCATCCTGGATGAGCCTGGAGCTCTGGAAGTCAGAGCCTGACAACATAGCAGCTGCCTGGAACAGGAGAGATTTGATGACAGAGAAACTGAAAAAGGATTTTTGGGAAATTTTACTTGGTAATATGCTTTGACACCCTCTCCTTAGTAGTCTCAAGAAATTTTCAGTAAAAACAAAGTTGATTTTTCACAGATTTTTTAGAGTCAGATTAGGAATTTTTTTTTTTTTTTTTGGATGCGCTATCATACCATTATGGGTCCGGGGCTGCTTCATGAAGATGCAAGCTGTGTAGTCCCACAGTGTCCCACGTCCAGAAGGGCCCCGGGGTTTGGTTTAATATCTACTGTTGCCATCTTGAAATTCTAAATAATTTTATCTTTAAACTTATGTTTTGTAGATGAAGTCCAATGTGGAGCATGTACATGAGCTGAGGAGATGCATGGAATATGTGCATCCACTGTATCTTGCCACCCCATTTATGTACAGTTTATTTTTTAAAAAAAAATTTTTATTTATTTATTTGAGAGAGAGAGAGAGCATGCGTGGCACATGGGCGGGGGGGGGAGAATGGAGGGGCAGAGGGAGAAGCAGGCTCCCCACTAAGCAGGGTGCCGGACAAGGAGCTGGATCCCAGGACCCCGAGATCATGACCTGAGCCAAAGGCAGATGCTTAGCCAACTGAGCCACCCAGGAGTCGCCATTTATGTATAGTTTTTGTGATGGCCCATGAGCACAGAATGCTAATGGACCCATAATGCATGGAAGTACAGTGAGACAAGGCAAGTGTAAGTGTGTGATGTCTACAACTGAGTAAGTGGGGTTACTTGCCCTGAACACAGAAAGAAGTTAATGACATTCTAAGAAACACAAATGACCAAGAAGCCCTATCATATCCTTTCTTACTCATGTGAGTTCTCTGTATTAGCAAACCACTTACAGAGAAAATGATAATGTGAAAGGAAAGGGGAAAATAGGGCAACGTTTTCCCTTTTTTTTTTTTTCGAGGTCTTCCTTCCTCATCAGTAAGCCAAAGGGAAGGAGGGCAATAAAAATGGTTGAGTTTCTTTTGTGCAGCATTTCTGCCATTCTGATACAAATGAAATACATATATACATAGACACTACCGAATGCAAATTGTATAATATGATGATTCCACATGAGCTAAATGCTCTCAGATTTGCATTTAAAACTGTCATTGCACAATATAAAGATGAATGGTAAAATTCATGCTAATAATTTAAATTTTTAATTTCTCTTTACTTAGAAACACATTACATAGCAGTTAAAAAGCACCATCCCTCAAAAGAGAGATCATGGAAGAAAGGAAAAAGCTTTTGTACCGTTGAGAGCACTTTCCCCCTGCTCTTTGAACAAAAGACCTTGCCTTTTATTTTGCACTGGGCTAGCAAATTATGTCACGGACCCTGGATGGCTTTTATAGTAAGATCTAGAAAACCCAGATTTATCAGGTTTATATTTGCATAAAATTAACTATGTATTCCTTACGGTTTTGCTGCCAAAGAAAATTGATATTCAGATATCCTGACTGATTCTGGCATCACCCTTCTGTCATCACACCCCTGATCTACTGGTGCAAAAATGGGGTTCAGAGTTAAAGGGAATACGGAACCGAGACATTCCTGAACCAGGTTCTGGAAATTTACCCATATTCCCTTATATCGGTAGGTTTGAAATCCAGGAACTTTGAATAGGAAGAAAAGAGCTTCCTCTTCTACTCTTCCAGAAGGGGAAGGAAAAGAAGGTTGGACACACTGAGCACTTCCTTACCGTCTTCCACGCATGGGACCTGGTGCATCTCCTGTATGTCATTTAATCTAGAAAGAGGAGGAGTTTCTGGCCGCCCTTTCCCAGGATCCCATGTAACCTACATGAAGATGGCAAGGAGGGAATTGCCTAAGCTTCTGTTTCTTTTTTTTTTCTCCTATTGTAGTAAAACATACATATCAAGGTTCATCATTTTAATGATTCTTCGGTGTGCGGTGCAGTGGCATTAAGTACATTCACGCTGTCATATGGCTGTTACCACCATCCATGTTTCAACTTCTTTATTGTCACTCAAACCTGCTGGCGGGTGTTCCTCTGGAACGTCCAGCTTAGAGTGCAGTTTCAAGTTAAAGAGGGTAAAAGAAAAAAAATAAAACATGACCAAAAAAAAATTGTAGAAGTGGCTGAATCCAGGGAGGAAAGAGAGCCAAGAAAAAGAAAATGTCACCAGCATGAATCCGAGGAAGTGAGAGATAAACGGGGTTTCCAAGAGTACAGTGTCTAACTATCGCCTTTTACATATTGTCAAGTCCTCAAAAGCTTCCCAGAAAAACGTGTTGTCAAGCAAAGCAGGTTCTCAGACTCACTGCTGTAAGGGAGAACACCATCTTGACAGTTTTAGTAGTGTCTTCGAAGGAGTAAACTGTAGAAGGTCTTTCGAGAGTTCTAGGGCCTCAAGCTGGGGGATCGTAAGGCGGCCTTTTGCAAGGTGGGAAAATGGTTGAGCTTGGGCCAAGTTTATGACATAATAGCTCTGGATTGTAGACACGGTGATGGAAAGGGGGTTTCGAACGGGTCTTTATGAGTAAGCTGTTTGTCTTCGTTGGGAAGCTCTTTTGGTTTTATTAGTTTTATTTTATGAGTTTATTAGTGATTTATTTTAGTTTTATTAGTTAACAGTCATAGCTTCTAGGAACTATTATTTCCTGGAGCAAGGAGCTTAAGTTATTTTTGGTTGTTCTTGGCATTTTATAACATGGGGACAGGAAAGTATGCCCACTCCCAGGATTGTTTAAACACAGAAACAGGAATTTACATTGGTTTCGGTTCTCAACATGAAGGAGCCACAGCAGGGGGGCAGTTAAATAGCTAGCCCCAAATTCCATGGCTAGTTGGTAACAGAGCTGAGGTTGAGCTCAGAGCCTCTGATTACAAGTTCACACACACACACACACACACACAATGGAATTACCTTACCTTCTCTTAAAATGAAAAACTTACAACGTAAGCACATCACAGAAAATCTGGAAAAACAGAACTGATACCCCAAATTCTATCACCATAATATCCATCAGCTCTGTTATTTCTTTCCAGTTTTTCTTCGAATGCAGTGGTTTTGTTTGTTTGCTTGTTTCAATTCTAGTATTCATTTGCTTGGTCTCCACAGATTTTGTTTCTCTTAATTCCTTCTTGAGCAAGATGTGTGCTCCTTCCTGGCACCCCTCTGTGTTCCTCACTACTCCCCATCAGAGAAAAGAGTATTTGCTTTTGTTGAAAAAGCTCCAGGCATCTCCAAGCAGGCTGGGGCCACAGGGATTCTGCCAGAACAATCTCATCTGGAAAAAGCACACAATGCAAGAGCAGTTTTAACAGGCAGAGGCCACAGGGAATGGCTTTTCCCTCTAGCCCAGCTTGTGGGGCCCCCAAATCTCCAGGCAACTGACCAATGACACCAAGGTGATGTCATTCGGCTCTCAGTCACACCCCCCCCTTTCCTTAATTTCTTCACTCTCTGCTTTCACCCTTTCTTTTCCTCCTCTCTGCTCTTTGCAAGAGGTCGGCTCAGCCCTTCCACATATAACCTCTCACTTCTTTGGGGGCCCTCATTCCGGTAATCAGCAAACCCTTTGCTGGAATTCTGGTCACCTTCTACAATGGGAACATGTAAATGATGATTCATTCTTAATAACCTCATTCTCAGTAAAGGGGTTCTTGAAAAGTTGTAAGACAAATTGCTATTAACTTAATCATATTTAATATGCACTTGAGGACTTGCCAGTTAGAGAAATCTCACTGTGAGACTGTTCATATATCAAATAACTGCTTAAATTTCTTCATCCTCTAAATTGCGGTTTTTCCCATATCAGGTGACCTGGCACTGCATTTGAGTGGATATTACAGAAGACATCCTTCTGAAATCTAAAATGCATCCCTAAAATAAAAATGCATCCCGATGTCCAAAATAATACAATAATAAAAGTGAGCGATACTCTGTCCCGTATAATGGCATTCCTATGAAAGGAGCCCCTAACACTCCAGTAGCCAGGCCAAGACCTGAAATGCCCAGCAGATGTTGACAGACATAAAAATCACTTAGAGACTGATCGTCCAAGAAAGGCACCATGAGAATGGTATATTTCACCCCGGATCTATTTTAAACCACACAAACTGGCATTATCTGACCTTCTAATTGGCCCCATTTCATTGGTAATCAAACGGCCTATGTTTCTCATCATTCTAATCATTTCTCATTATTCTACTCAGAGTACTACACGGCATGAGGCCTCATTACAAAGATAAGGTGTCTCATTTGGCCAGAACTTCTGTGCACCACCTGCTATTTATTTGTATGTGCACTACACACATTGCCCACTCATCCTTGGCTTCACTTTGAGAAGCAGATCACTGAATAAGGGTGTGGGGTCCACCTGCGTGGAGACTGGGGGGTTAGTTGTGAAAGGTACTAGAGGGACAGCTGCCCAAGAAAAAGTGCTCGAACCAACAGTTCGCCTCCTTATTGATTTCACTACTTCATCTTGGGTCCTTTGTTTGCCCATGAGGCTATCAGAAGTTAGACCTGAATTACAACTGAACAATTTGAAAACTTTCCTGTCAAAGTTACTCTACCTGCTCTGAGCCTGTCCCTGAGAGACCCCCTGAGAACCCCTGGTTAGATGAATGGGGTCCAGCCAAAGTGGTCCATACTGATTGAGTCAGCCGACATTTCACTTAACTAGTCTCCAAGAAAACAGAACTTCTTGTGGACAGGGGCTACTTACTAACCCTTGAATCCAAAGCATTTAGGGCAGCAACTGTTAGGTACCCAATACTTGTTTGCCCATCTTCCACAGCTCAAAAGTCACTTCCTCAGCAAGCTTGTCTCAAAGCCTCCAGGAGAGAGCAAGTAGCCCTGTTATATAATCTCATACTCCTTACGTATTGCCATCAAGGATTGTTTATAAATACACATGTATATTTACTTACTTAATACCTACATTTCCTTGCTGGACTCTAGGCTCTGTTCATGCACAGATCAGGCTTAGCAGCACTCAGTACATATTTGTTGAATGTTGTTGCCTGAAAGTGAAAAGCTCAGCAGATAGATGTACCTTGACTCAGAGCTAAACTGTTCTTTTGTAGATTACCTTCTGAATAAGATCCATACTTTCCCCCATACATCTGATAGCTTATAACGGCCACATCATCTGGTTAGTTTGATTTCTTCTTTGTAATTTGTTTAAAGCACCTGGTGTTTTCCAGGTAGATGCCTACTGAAAATGAACTGCTATTTCTTGCGTGTAAATATAACTGCAATTTCAAGCCAGATTCAGATGCAGACGAGAAGTCAATAGAAATTGACACCCCGATGGTCTGGCAAATCCTTTTTTTAACTTTATTCACAATAGGCAAGCAGTCTTTCAGAAATGATAAATGAGTCCTGAAATGCAAACTTTAAAAAAGTGGGGGGAAAAAACCCAAATTGTACACAAATGTTCATAGAAACTTTATTCACTTTAGCCAAAAGGTGAAACAACCCAAGTATCCATCAATGGATGAATGAATAAACAAAATACGGTATATCCATGCAATGAAATATTATTTAGCTATGAAATTTAAAAAAAAAAACAAAATAAAGCACTGATACATGTTACAGTGTGGATGAACCTCAAAAACATTATGCTAAGTGAAAGAAACCAAACACAAAAGGTCATGTATTGTATGATTCCATTTATAGGAAATGTCCAGAAGAGGTAAATCCATAGAGACAGAAAGCAGATGAGTAGTTGCCTGGGACTGAGGGTAGGCAGAAATGAGAAGTGACTATTTAATGGATACAGCATTTCCATTTGGGGTGATGAAAAATTTCCAAAACCAAATAGAGGGGATGATTGCACAGCATTGTGAATGCACTTAATACCAATGAATTGTACACGTTAAAATGATTACCATTACAGTGATCGATTTTATCACTGTGTATATGTATTTTACCAAAATGAAAAAAGCTAAAAATAAATTCACAGGCTGAGAAAACAAATATACGAACGAACAAAAAGACATCAGTAGCCTTTATAAGAAGAAACTATTAGTCCAGGATTATTAATTCACATTTTCACACACTGGGTTTGGTGACTATTACCACCACTGTACTATAGTACTTCTACACGACCAATGCTGAGTTTCCCAAACAATTCAAGGGGAAAAAATAATGAGATGAACTTGAGACTCGAAAGCTCAGTTACCGTGTTTAAATTAGTTCTTCTATAGCAGGAGGGGAAGAATGAAGGGGGGGAAATTGGAGGGGGAGATGAACCATGAGAGACAATGGACTCTGAAAAACAAACTGAGGGTTCTAGAGGGGAGGGGGTGGGGGGATGGGTTAGTCTGGTGATGGGTATTGAGGAGGGCACGTTCTGCATGGAGCACTGGGTGTTAGACGCAAACAATGAATCATGGAACACTACATCAAAAACTAATGGTGTAGGGCGCCTGGGTGGCTCAGATGGTTAAGCGTCTGCCTTCGGCTCAGGTCATGATCTCAGGGTCCTGGGATCGAGTCCCGCATCGGGTTCCCTGCTCGGTGCAGAGCCTGCTTCTCCCTCTCCCTCTGCCACTCCCTCTGCCACTCCCTCTGCTTGTGCTCTTCTGTCTATCTCTCTGTCAAATAAATAAATAAAATCTTTAAAAAAAAAAAACTAATGGTGTAATGTATGGTGATTAACATAATGTAATAATAAAAAAAAACAAAAAAATAAATTAGTTCTTGGGGCACCTGGGTGGCTCAGTTGTTAAGCATCTGCCTTTGGCTCGGGTCATGATCCCAGGGTCCTGGGATCGAGCCCCGTATCGGGCTCCCTGCTCTGCGGGAAGCCTGCTTCCCCCTCTCCCACTCCCCTTGCTTGTGTTCCTGCTCTTGCTATCTCTCTCTCTGTCAAATAAATAAAATCTTTAAAAAAAAATAATAAATTAGTTCTTCTAGATTTAAGGAGATAAAAATTTAAATGACGAATTTATGGGGCACCTGGGTGGCTCAGTCTGTCAAGTGTTTGCCTTCAGCTCAGGTCATGATCCCAGTGTCCTGGGATCAAGCTCTGTGTTGGGCTCCCAGCTCAGCAGAGAGCCTGCTTCTCCCTTTCCATCTGCCCCTCCCCTCCGGTTGTGTGCGTTCTCAATCTCTCTTCTCTCTCTCTCTCTCTCTGTCAAATAAATAAGTAAAATCTTTTTTAAAAATAAAAATAAATGGCAAATTTACAAAGGAATACATTTCTCTGAATATTTTTGTTAATATTTCTAAGCACTCCAGCCCAGAGACAAAGAACTAGTTTTGTGAGCCTAGGCAAGTCATTATCTAGTCTGGCCCTCAGTTCTGTCATCTGTTAAGTGAAAGGGTTAGATGAAAGAATTCTGCATTTTTTAGATCACTTCCCAAGAGTTAGGAAATGAAATTGATGGTATGGTTCTTCATGGCAATGATTCAGGCATTTTAGCAGACTACCCACTTAGTTGGGTCCATCCATTTCTAATAAAGGAAGCTGAGGCCAAGAAGAGCAAGCTCAGTGAAGTATGTGCCTCTACGGGCCAGGCAGATAATTAAGTAAGTGAAGGATGCTCGGTGGTAACAGTGATGAATGGAAGAGCTAATGCCCCATCGAAATGGGGCAGCCCCTGCTCAACTCTGGTTGATTACTGCTACAAGGAAATGTGGGCCCAGTGACATCAGAGCTTCCTGAAAAAGGAAAAGCCAGAAATTCAGATGTTTGCAGGAAATCACCATATTTCAAAATGTCTGTATAGAATTCAGGTTTTTCTCAAAAACATGTGCAAGCCAAACTAAACATTTCTACCAGGCTGCTTATAGCCTGGGATCACCAATGTTCAACCTCTGGTTGGAATATTGATTAACTTACCTAACTGGCATTGCTAATAGGAGCACTCTTGGGTGCCCCTAGGCTTCTCCAGTACCCCTCCACGAGACAGAGTAGAATATAGCTTGGCTTAATCCAGGTGCTCATGTATGTACTTGACACGTATTTGTTGAACACCTCTTGTGCCCCCTGACACTACCAAGCACTCTGGCAAGACAAGGGTGAGCAAAATCCAATGCTGTTCCTGCCCTCATACGGCTTACCGTCTAGTGGGGTAAATGCACCTTAATCAAAGGATCAGAGCAAGAGATGGGTCATTCTAAGCTGTGCAAAGTGCTCTCGAGGAAAGGTACGGAGTGTCAGAGGACATGTAACAAGGGGGCTCGGCATGATCTAAATTAGGGCATCAAGGAAGGCTTCCATGAACCTAATCTGAGATCCAAATCGTAAGTAGAAGACAACTGGGTAGAGGAGGGAGGGAGAGGGGATTGTTCTGGGCAATCAGCAGCTGCAGAGGTCCTGTTGGAGGACTGGGTGTAGAAAGTAGGAGGGACAGAGGAAAGATCTGAGTGCCTGGAGCATAAAGAGAAGCCAGGAAAGCAGGGGAGGGGTAAAGCTGACGAGGAAGGTAATGGCCAGCCCTTGTAGGGCCTTCAGAGCCAGATGAACCTTTGGTATTTGTTCTATGAGCCAGGGAAAGCCACTGAAGTCTTTTAAGGAAATAACATAATCCTATTTGAGTGTAGAAAGTCATACACCAGCCCCTGGCCCTCAGGATGTATTGAAGTGGAAGACAGAACGGGTTCAGATTAAGGTTGAGTCCATGAAAGTGGCCAATTATGAGAGTGTTGGTAGCTTGTGGAATAGGGTGAAGAAATGAATGGGCTTGAGAAATATTTTAGGAAGTAAAATCAACAAGAAATTAATGGATTTGATATGGAGAATTAAGAGAGAGGATGGTTAAGACTGTTTCTCTGGCTTCTGGGATGCATATATGGACGGCTGGTGGCACCACTTATGACAAAGAAGAACACTTTTGGGGAGAAGATCTCATGAATCTCAGTTTCTGAGACATTCAAGTGGACATGAGGTCAAGTAGCCAGTTGGATTTACAGGCCTGCTGCTCAGCAGAGATGTCCAGGCTGAAAATAGAAATTTAGGCCTCATTAGTGTGTAGACCAAAATCAGAGTTATGAGTATCTAATGGGGTCACTTAGGGAAAGCACATAGAGTAGAAACAAAAGAAGGCCTAAAATCTCAACACACACTGGCTTAGTAGAGAGGAATGAGCTAGAAAAGAAGACTGAATGGGAGAAGCCAGAGAGATGAGAGGAAAACCAGGAGAAGTGGAGTCACAGAATCCAAGAGAGGAGGGCATTTTAAGTAGGGGGAGTGGCCGAGAGTGTTGGATGCACCTGAGGCTTCAGGTAAGATGGGACCAGGAGAATATCCACTAACTCTAATAACATGGAAGGCACTGGTGACTTCATGAGCAGTGAAGATGGTCAACAGATGAGTGGGAGTTGAGTGCATGGGAAGTGAAGAAATGATGGCAGTGAGAATGTACAATTTGTTCTAGAAGTTTGACCATGAAAGGCAAGAGGGAGATGGAGCAACAGCAGGACAGTGTGGGGTCCAGGAATGAAGGGTTTGGCTTTGGCGGGATTTTGTTTCTTAAGTAATTCCATGTTGAGCAAACCAGAATATTCCACTCTGAGTCTTCCTGGCCTCTTATCCACAGCTTGCCTACCTCCTCCTAAGAGGAACGCGATCCTGATGGATACCCACGCCTACGTCACACCAAGTGTGGCTCACTTTCAAAATATAGCATTAGGACAGAAAAGAGAAAAATGATTGCTTCTGTTCTGCCTTCCATTTCCCATCTTCTCTCGGAAACTTCTTTTTTTCTAATCATTTCTCATATTACCTAGCCCCTCCTTTCTTTCCCAGCCAACCTAATACATGCTTTCATTAATTCTTCCCTGGACCCTTATAACAGCCTCTTAAAACATTATCGTGCTTTCAGTCTTGTGGTTGATCACTGTCAGGGTAATCTCTGCAAAAGGCAGCTCTGATTACGAGGCTGTCACTAAAATGCTTTTGATGGTTCCCTGTTGCCTACCAAATAAAAAAGTTGGCCACATGGCTCCTGCTCTGGCTCTGTCCTCCCTTCCACTTGATGTACTGCTACAACGCTCCACACACAATATGTTCTGGCCAAATTCTATTTGAAATTCCTCACTAGACCCTCCATTTCGCCTCTCCACACCTCCAGTCAGGCTGTTCCTTATTGGTATTATGTCTTTCCTTCATCTAGGCTATTGAACTGTTACCCATCCTTAACTGGGGTGCCACCGCCCACTAGAAACTTCCTCTGATCCCCACTCCACCTTCCACTTCAGATCTAAACATGCTTTCTTTTCACTGAAGACTCATAAGTGGTAGTGGGGGGCTGGCACAGATGCACCAACAGGGGACAGCAGGGACGTACATGACATTGCCTGATACTGTCATTCTTTGTATGTTTCAGATCCTTTACTGATTGCGCTGAGCTCTTGGAAGACCAGAACTTGCAAAATTCATTTTTGTATCCACCATGGCACTCAGCCAGGGCCTGGCACAGAACAGGCCCTCAGCAAATATTTACTCACTGATGGATTAATGGAAGTAAAGAAGAAAGGCGAGGAAAAGGAAGAAGGGAGGGAAAGAAGAAGGAATCCTAACACTAGGTCCTCAAGGCAAGGAGCAAGCAGAAAAGTACATTAAAAATCCTCATGTGGCAATTCATTTAACCCACGGTAAACCCTCTCATTCCCGAAACCCTCTCCAGGCTCTCCTAGTAAATTTCTTCAAATATTTGCAGTGTCCACAATACAATAAGATCTCTCTCAGGCAGATTAATTAAAGGTGACCCCACTCCTCTGGCTACAGTTAATAGCAAGCGACTTAAATGCTGAAAGATTCTTCTAGATGGAAGAGGCATACTGAGAACAGAGCTCTGAGCCTCTGCCAAGCTCTGTTAAGTCACTCAGTTTAAACCCTTCCTCCCCACAGCTGCCATATTCCCACAAGCCAAGCTCTTGAGTTGTTTCATTGACACTGGGACAGCAGCTCTGTAACTGGATTACCTGAGTCTGGTCTCTGATCTCTCGTCTGGTCTGGTCTCTCCTCCAATCCATCCATTCTTTATTTTAGTCGGTAATTAATCTTTCTTTAAAATCTTTTTTCTCACTGCAGACCCACTAGAATGGCAAAACATGGAAAAGACTACCAATACCAAGTATTGACAAGGTTGTGGAGAAATGGATCTCTCATCCATCATCCATTGCTGGTCTGAGTATAAAGTGATAACAACTACTAAAGGTAATCATATGTCTACCCTCTGACCCAGTGACCCACTCCTAGAGAAATGAGTGCACGCATCCCCCAAAAGACATGCACAAGAATCTTCACAGACGTTCTACTCATAATAGCCCAACAACTGGAAACAACCCACATTTCCATTCACAGGAGAATGGATAAATAAACTACTTCTCTCAAAATATTAAGCTGAGTAAAAGAAGCCAATCATAAAGGAAAATGTGCTGTGTGATACAATTTATATGAAGTTTAAAAACAGTTCAACAACTCTTAATAGTGGTTAAGAGGTGAAAGCGAGGCAGTTATTCACTGGGAAGGTGCATAAAGGGCCCTTCTTCGGTGATGGAAATGTTCTCTGTCTTTATCTGGGTCGTGGTTACATGGGTAGAAATTACCTGTATGGTGATGATTGCATTTGTAGAGATTTATCAAACTGTGCACTTAAGAACTGACCGTCATTTTTACGTAAATTGCACCTCAGCTAAAAATAAAGAATGTCAAGCTAACCAGGAAAATAAAAAATCTTTTGAAACTGCCTCACCCTACTTTCCAAATTGAATCCAGTTCCAAGACCTCTTCCTGATTGTCAAGGTCCTCCATCACCTGGACCTACCTGATCAGTTGTCACCAGTCTCCCTTTGCAACACACATCTAATGGAAGACCACCATGACCTTGCTCATACCCTTCCACCTCTTTGCACTTCCCTCCTTCTTTCTTTTCTGTAAGCCAGATCCCTCGGGTCAAGCACTAGACTTACTCTCTCCTGAGCTTACCCTACAGTGGTATGTCTCTGAGTTATCATTCCTTTAGCGTAACCACGTGACACTGCTCTACACTGGCTTGTATATAACCTTAAAATTAACTTCTAATAAATTATGGAATTAATCTCTATAACTTCTAGCATATAGCTTTTCTCCCTGCTCTGTTATAAATTCTAGGAGGCTGGCGAAGAAAGCTCTTTCCCTTCCAAGTCTCCCTCCTCTCCCCCAGTGCCTAGTATAATGCCACATGCTCAATGGGTGCTTAAAAGTGCCCCTTGAGCCTCAAAGTCAAATTTAAAATGATAATAAATGTTAGGTAGGTTGAGTAGAAAAAGGCCCTCTCCTCAAATGTTAAAACTTTTATATTACCTATTTGACATAAGCAAATATATATCCTTCTTAACAGTAATCTCTATGGATTATTTATCTTTTTTTGTTAGTTACACAGGCACATAGTTTGGTACCTCAAATAGTTCCATGAGGCTTCTAAACAAAATCAGTTGTCCTCAAACACTTTTCTTTTCCTTTAACTTTATTTACAATAAATAACCTCTTTCCATCACCCCTCAGGTGGGACAACTCAGAGTCATGTTCTACACCGTCTCTCACGGGTCCCCAGCGAGGTTGCCCATACCAATAACCTCCTCATTTTTTCTTTCCTTGTCTCCCTTCCCCTACTGGTTC
This sequence comes from Neomonachus schauinslandi, assembly GCF_002201575.2. Lineage (NCBI taxonomy): Eukaryota > Metazoa > Chordata > Mammalia > Carnivora > Phocidae > Neomonachus > Neomonachus schauinslandi. The sequence goes on from NC_058419.1 coordinate 90,103,706, forward strand.
TGACTTGATCACTTCTCAAATATATTCCTTGCATTCATATCCTTATTTTGGGGCCTGCTTCCAGGGAAACCCAACCATGTGACTTTCTACTAGACAAGATCCGTTAGGGCCCGAAATTCTTTGTGTTAATACCAAGCACAGCAGCATCTTGTACAACTAGGCTCTTGACGATGCCTTTTTTGCTACTCTTAAAATTGTATCTAATAGTTCACAAACTCAAAACTCTCCCCATACTCGCTTGACCTTTGTGGGAAGTTTTCCGACTCCAGTACTCATTGCAAAAGACTCTGGAGATGAAAGTGTTGTACAAAGGTTAAGTATTATTGCTTTAAATATCTTGGGGGAAATGTCTTATTTAAGACATTTATCACAAAAGAAAAGCTGAAAAAAGAAAACCAGGCAAGTGATACAGGAAGAAAAACATACCTTTAGTAAAAAAAAAACAACGTGACCTTTCTTTTGTCCAAAATGACTCCAGGAAATCAGTGTAATCTGGCAGGTGAACTTTCTAACAGTAATAAAGGAATCAATTTGTGCTTTAAGATATATCAGAAGTCGCTGGTGAAATCAGAAAGCCTTCTACGAGTGGAACAATTTTCCCAACCCTTTGTAATAGTCAAGAAAGGAAAGCCTGAAATGAGAATTGAAGAAATTCCTCCTCAAGATATCATTTCCATGACCATCATTTTTCCCTTATTAAAAACCTACCTTTGGAAATTTTTTAAGGAATACCATAGAGTTCATAGTTAGTGATATTTTCTCTGTCCTACCATTGGTATTGTCTTTTTCTTTTGTTTTTCTGACACTGTTGGGGACCAATCTCACATAATCTAATGCCAGAAATAACTTTGTAGCCATTAAGATTAGCTTTTCCAGAGACGGACAGAAAAACCTATTTAAAGAAACACTTCATTTTAAAAAGGTAGAACTTTATTTTACTTTCCTATAACAGGTCTAGAAATATGCAGGCCAAGGCTAAAATGGCAGCTCTGCTCATGAAGTACCCAGTGATGCAAATTCCTTCCAACTCACTGCTCTACCATCCTGAGGATCTGGCTCTTTGTCCTCATGAGCCAAGATGGCAGCAATTGGATTATAGGAAACAGGTAGACAAAGGGATGGCAAAAAAAAAAAAAGTTATATAAGGGTGCCTGGGTGGCTCAGTCATTAAGCATCTGCCTCCAGCTCAGGTCATGATCCCAGGGTCCTGGGATCGAGCCCCGCATCGGGCTCCCTGCTCGGCGGGAAGCCTGCTTCTCCCTCTCCCACTCCCCATGCTTGTGTTCTTGCTCTCATTATCTTTCTCTCTGTCAAATAAATAAATAAAATCTTTAAAAAAAGTTATATAATGCTTCTGCTTACAGCCCATTGGCCAAAATAAAGGCACGTGTCCACACTGAGCTGCAAGGGAGGCTGGAAAATGTATTCATTACTCAAAACAACACACACCCAACTAAAATTCCTACTACTATGGAAAGAGAGAAAAGCAATTCGAGGGTGACAATCTATCATTACTCCAGCTTCTTCCTTGTCCTTCCTTCAAATCCATTTTCAATAATTCTCTGAGACAACGGTGCAGATAAGAGGTCAATTCCAGGCTGACATTGACCTATGAAAATGACCTTTTCTTCCTCCAGAGTCACGCAGTCTGCTGCCACCCGCATGAGACCACCTCTAAAAAATTGATTTGAGTGTATAGAGTAATAGAGACAACAGAAATACTATGATAAAGCAGAAACAGCTCTGGGAGCTGACCCCAAGGGCACAATTTGAGATAGGGCAGCCTGTTTATGTGGTACTCTCCCGCACGCATGTGCGCATGCACGCACGCACACACGCACACACACCCATTAATTCATAATGATGAATAAAACATATGCTCTATATCCTCAAGACACTTACATATTACAGGAGAGGCAAATGACAAAGAAATAAACATGAAAATAAATATCTAATTACAAATTGCAATGCATACCAAGAAGGAAAAGAATACGGGTTAGAAGGTCAAAAGGAGGAGACTAATTTGGACAAAGGACTAAGCAAAGGCCTTCCTGGATGAATGTTATTTGAGCTGCCATCCCTAGGCTAAGTGGATGTTAGCCCAGCAGAGTGGAAGACAAGCTGTTCCAGGCGGGGAAAAGGGTATGTGCAAAGTTCCTGCAGTGGGAAAGAGCCTGGCACATTTGAAGAATTTTAAAGTAAGACTGCTATTGCACCCAAATAGGATTCACCCAGCACACTGCTTGGATTCATTTTCTTTTTATCACACAGCCTGAAAACCCACCAAACAGAGATCCACTAATATATATGTTTAAGAGGCTCATTAAGATTAATTTTTTAAAATATGCCACACTCCCCCAGTAGCTCAGAAGTTTATTCAGTGCAGGACTCTTCAGGGAAGCATCAAGAACATCCAAAGGAGAAGGACCCAGAGGATCCCTGAGCAGACCCTGGACACTGATACTAAGGGAAACAGTCTTCATCAATGGGCTCCAAGTGTGGACAAGCCAGACCAGGAAAGTTAGTCAGGGACAGAGCAACACTGGCTCCTGGAGTAAATGGTATATCAAGGCTTAGTGCTAAGACTGAAGAAATAAAAAGAATTCTAAATCTAAAAGTGTGGGAGGTTAAAGATGGCTACAAATTTTTTGAGATGTCTCCCATCAAGAAGCAGGGTCTGTTTCTCTACTTCTTGAATCTGGGCTACATCGTGACTCCTTTGACCAATAGAAGGTGGCAGAAGTGATGCTATGCTAGTTCTAGGCCCAGTCTTCAAGAAAATCAGCAGCTTCTAACTTGGTCTTTTGGGGTCTTGAGCCACCATGTAAGAAGTTTGACTATGCTGTTGGAAAGACTTGGTGAAGAAGCTCAGAGACTAATTGGATGGCCTTCCAGCCATCACCACCAGAGTGCCATCCATGTGATCGAGGCCATCCTGGACTTTCTAGACCAGACAAGCCATCAGCTGAATACCACCAAGTAACCGCAATCAGTAAGACATGGGACAGGAGAATTTCCCAGGAGAACCCTGCCCCAAATTTGGAACCCACAAAATCATGAGATGCAATAAATTTGTTGTTGTTTTGGAGCACTAAGGTTTGAGGGTGTCTGTTCCATAGCAGTAGATAGTGAAACACTGGCCAAAGATCTTTTTTGGCCTATGAATTTTTCAGGCTTTTAAGCATATGGAATGCTTGGGATTCCTGGGCCTTTGTGGGTCTTATTCTTTCTATTTCTCTAGTTTGCATTACTAAAGCAGTACCTTTGGCTTAAAAAGCTAGACAGTTCGAGAAGAGAAGTAGGAAGTGGGAATGTGGTAGGTACACATTCAGAGCTGGCTGATATTTGTTTGTTGAATGAAGAAGAAAATGCCCCTCTGCATAACTGCCCAGCCCTGTAAAGCAGGAAGGAAAGACTGCCCTCCAAAGTTATTCATCCCGCTGGATTTTTCTCTTGAGCTAAGTGTCTTTTGAGATACAAGAATGTATCAGATAGGGTTCCAGAAATGAGCAACCCCAAGACTCACCACCATTTATAAGCTCATTTGAGAACCAAATCCACTTGTATAATGGTGACTGCCAGGTTTGGAAGCAAAAGTTGAAAACCACCATAATAATGCATTTCTTCCTAATCAAGCCAGTCTTTCATGTCCTCTGTATCTGCTTACACATTCCCTATATAAACATTTGGAATTGGCCCAAATTATTAATTATTCTTGGTAATTGGGTCATGAGTGGTAAGAATAATCACAAAGAAGTCTCACACTTCAAATGAGTGTGTAGTTTCAAACCAAATATCAGAACTGCCAAAAGTGAGTTGCCCCGCCTGGCTCTGCCTCCCTGGATAGAGTAGTTAAAAATAGTGAAATAGCAGTAGAACAAAAGGAATCCAAAGGCAAACCAATATAAAATAGAAGGCCCAAAGATCTACTATAAAGGGGTCAGACAAGGAATTAGGAGACTCCAGTCCTCTCATTTTGCCAACAATTGGGAAACGTAGACAGACCTAACCTCCCCGTCTCAGTATCTTCTTCTGGACATTAGAGAGAAAATCTTACAAGTTTACAAGACTGTTGTGAAAATCTATGTGATCATTAATATGAAAGCATCTTTCCAACTCACACACACATGGGGACTTAAAAGTGTTCGGCAAATGTAAAGTGTTACTGTAGAAAATTCAAAATGTATTTGTCACTGAAGAATAAATGAATAGCTGCATTCAGCTCATCTATGGAGGTCAGCTAACACAACCCATTTGTTTTGTAGACAATAAAACTCAAGTCTAGAAGGGTCAGTGATGACTGCCTAGGAAAGTGTTCTCCTCACTCAGAGGCTAGTGGTTTCTCAGTCCTCCTGACTGCCCTTGAACATCCCTGAAGTTGGAGGCAATGTCTAGAATGGTCTTCAGTGTGTATGCGGTTCTCAGGGCTTTACTGATTAAAGGCAGAGATCCCCCGCCAGTTTCTGACCCTCCTAGCCAATCCATCACCTAGTGCTAAGTTTACTTCTCCAATCTTTCTGGAGATTCATTCCCTCTTCTCTACTCACACAGCAGTCCCCAAACCAAGCTTCCGTCCTCCCTCACCTGGTCTATGCTAACTGTTCTCCTACCTTCCATTCTTCAGCCCTGCAATCTGTTTTCCACACCACAGCCAAAGGACTTTCTCAAAAAAGCAAATCTGACTTCATCCACCCACTTAAATTCCTTCAAAAGTTTCCCATAAAAAACAATGGCTTCCAACGCCCACCAGGCTCTATAGACTCTGGCCCCTGCTAATCCCTTTAACCTGATTTCCTATTCTTCTTCTGGTTCCAGGGCCAGGCCGTGCCCTGCTAGTATGCCCACGACCACTCCAATCCCCTTTGCCTCATTAGCACCTTTCACCCACAAATCTAATTCAACTAAAATGTCCCCCTCCTCCAGAAAATGTTGTGAGTCACCCCCTAGACTAGACGGGGCTCAGAGCTTCCTATAATTTCCTTTCCATCTCCTTTCAGGGTTTGGCATTATATATTTATCCATGTAAATATTTGATCCATGACAATCTCTGTTGTCACAGTCTATAAGGTCCACGGGGCAAAGCCCATGTCTGTTTTGACCACTCAGTAGTCAGTGCCTGGCATTCAGTAGATGCTCAATTAACTGTTGATTGAGGAAAAGAATGAAGAAAAAAGTTCTTAACCCCAGGGCACAATAACCAGCATTTTTTTTTTCACTGAATCCTCTAAAAATAAATGAAAATGATTTTTTAAAAAAGAACCAGTTCTCATTTCATGAAGACCCTTGAAGCTGTAATGATTTATAAGTTCTGATGGAAAGGGGATCTAACTTCTAAAAGCAATTCCTATTTTCAGAACACTACTCTATCTAGTCTTCCTTAAAATCCCCCAAAAGACTGTCATCTCCTCTCTCTCCCCACCATTGAGCCCAGCAGTACCCTAAATCTAAGGTTGAAGTGGGTATGAAACTTTAAAAATAATGAAAAATACATTGAAGTTAAATTTTCCAGTTGGGTAGAGAAAGGTATAGAGAAAATCAAAACCCTCTCTACCCAGATTATTCCAGTATAGACAGAAAATCCAAAATCATTTTTTTAAAGCAGGTGGTAGGGAGAAATCAATTAGTTACCAAGCTTCTACTACATTTCAAATGTGCGCTAGGCATTATGCATATCATTTAATCCCACACCATGCTATTAGTTGGGTGTTATCTATTTCATATATAAGGAAATAAGCAAGCAGCAAGCTCAAGGTCATACATCTTTATACATTGGCACAGCTAGAATTCAGACTCAGAGCAATCTGGTTTTAAAGCTTACCTGCCCTTTTTTAAACCATTCCATTGTCCCTACAAAAGATGCACAGAAGCACTCCCACCATAATCCAATTCTGTTCATTTTCTCCCCCAAATCTATCTTCCCAAATGAATTCCTGAGCATTTGCAGGAAATAGGCTGGAGATAAGTCTCCTCCCATACCTTCATTCATTCTATGCACTTATGATCTTTGACTACTTGCTAAGGTTTGAAGTACTGAGATAGACACACACGCATTTATTTACACCAGTCACACCTCCACACCTAGCCTGTGAGGTCCCTTGAGAGCAAGGGCCATGTCTCATTCATCTTTGGAGCTCCGGTGCTGAGTGAAGTCTCTGGCTCTCAATAAATCTTTGTTAAATTAACTGGATGAATGTGGACTGATGCAGAGATGAATAAAACATGGTCCTTGCCCCCAAGACATTTAAGATCTAATAGGAGAGGAACACATACCAGAAACAATAATAGAAGACAGTAGGAAAAGTGTCACAGAGAGTTAAAAGGCCAAGAAAAGGCTTCAAGGACTCTGGGCATGGCCTTAAAGACTTGGTGAGATTCCAACAGACCAAATAAGGTAAGAACCAGGTTCATGGAGGGTATCCCAGGTGGATGGAACAACATAGAGTTCCAGAAGAAAGAAAGCCTAAATATGACTTGGGATAATCTCATTTAGATGGAGCATAGAGTTCAGATAAGGGGGTTGCCTGGCAAGTAGGCTGGAATCAAATTAGAGAAAGGAATCTTAGAAGACAGGGCCAGAAGATGGGCAGGGGGGATGAGCAACACTCAAGGAAAGGTTTATTTGGGAACCATGTGCAAGATGAACTGAGAAGTTGGGAGAAGCTAGAGCAATTCTTACAGGAAGGCTATGTACAGCTCAGGGCAGATGCAACTGTGCTCAGGTTCTCCTACTGGCCCAGAGAACTTGGATATTGTAACTTAGTACCCACCACTTTCTTCCCCAAAAGATGGACTGAGGTGTAAGCAGCCAACACTCAACATGGGCACTGGTTCTTCTAAATGTGCCAGGGTTCCCATTTTTCATCCAAACCAGCAGGTCTCTCTCTTGCTTGGTATTTATCATGAAGCTGGGCAAAGTAAATGCTCCAGAGAGCTGATTTCCCAGGGATCAGCCCTCAGTAGATGATGGGTAAAGAGTTGGACAAATACCCTCCCTTCCTTGCTGGGGCAACCCTCGTGTGTGTTCCATTCTGTCTTCCAGAGAAACCCAGTGGGTCTGAGCCCCAGGTGGCCACAGTAGTAACCTGCTTGATATATATAAACTTTTATAAACTGTTTTCTCTTTCTTGTCTTACTTCCCTACTCCCCCACTGCTCTTTCCTGAGATAACTTTCCAAATAGATTATTTGCCCTCAGATCCCTGTCTCAGGGCCAGTTTCTGGCGGAACCAAAACTAAGACACAGGGATTTGTGGCTTCTTCAGGATGGTGAAGCTTCTTGCACCAAAAGGAGGGAGACCCAGATGGTACCAGATTCAGGGCATTGTGGGGTGAAGTCTGGCATGGAGAAACCCCTCCCTGAGGCTTGGGACACCAGATCTGCCTGGGCCAACATAGGACGATGTACTGCCAGAGGAGAGAACAATGTCCGAGAGGTCTACCAGTTAGCGAGCTGTGATGACTCCACTGACCAAATCTTTCCTCTATGGTCATGGCCACCACGTTCAACAAACACAGCCAAAAAATACTGAAACTAGCATTTAGGTCCCTGTGTTCTTTTCCAGTCTAAATTGCTGCTCCTACCTATCTGGAGTTTGCTCCAAGGCCTTTTATAGAAGCTCCCCAAAGGCCAAGGCTGCCGTGGACTAAAAAAGAGAGAGAAAAGCAAGAAGATCCTGTATGTGGAACATCAAATGACTCTGCTCATAAGACAGAAATTTGTTGCCAAAAGGAGAAACCCCTCAGAGAGGGAAATCAGCAACTAAGCAGATGAGGACTTTCAAGTCAAGCCTTTGCTCCAGCCCGGAATCACAGTCAAGTTCTCTTTGGGCACAAACTCAACGAGTAAAAGAAACACCTCATTACAACTCAAAGGTAACTTTTCTAAATTGCATTAAGCTACATAGTGCCAAAATACCTACCCAATCCCTCTCTTGGCCACAGATCAGAAGCAGGGAACCTGGATGTCCTTCCCAATGACAAAAAACGTACACGTGAATATAGGTGCTCTCTCCCCTTCTGCTTTAAAAGCTATAGGCCTAGCATGTGTCCCTGAGCCTCGTTGTCTGTCATGGTGTTAAATTAGGTTTTACTGCCCAAACACAACATCTAGGACATTTCAACTGTCCGACAATAGAATGCAATATATTTTCCTATTGAGAAGGCAGCATTCAAATATGCTAAATCTCCAAGCCATTGTTGCTCACAGCCTGTAAGACTTGGCAAACCAGAGAAACATCTTTGTTGAATAATATATCAAGGGACAAATTCCACATCTGGAATTTTGAACATACCAGTCATGGGACAAAAGGATCCAATAGTAAGTGTTGAATCAAAATATTTAGATGATTAGCACAAGACTCTGGCAGAGATCACCATGAAAGAAGCATGCAATCTGAAATCATTTTCCGGCTTCTTTTGGCATGCAAACGGTTCCTTGTTTAATTTTCCCTAAAGATAACCATAACTCCAGTGACTGAAATACGCTGTAACTTCAGAATCCAGTGCAGTGAAGAAAAGACGATGACCAAAAGTCATTTAAGGCATAGCGTGCAAGTCAGGGCACACAGCACACTGCGTAATTGTAAAGGCACAAAACAGCTGTAAAAACCCTGCAACTAGAGTATTATGTCACCTTATTTTAGAGCGAGCACACACTGAAATGCATGGGCTTACAGTTTGGGGCAGAGTTCTAGACTAATGCTTCCAATCTTTCAAATGTTAGTCCTCCAATGAAAGCAATGCCACACTATGGAATAGAACGTTGTCTTTCCATAGAGCCAGAATGGACTCTGCCCCTGACTGGTGGATCACACAAACCAATGAGGCCCAGTTATGGGTTTGACCCCCAGAGAGGCCAGTTAGTACTGCATCTTTATGCTTTCCTAGCTACTTGCCTGTTTCTCTTACCTCCCTGCCCTGCCCTTCAACCTCTTCTCCTTGCTCCCTATCAGCATGCCTCCACCACCTCCTCTCTGCCAAGACTTGGACCTTGGCCTTCCTCTCTTTCACCTTTCCATTCTTCCTCCAGGGTATGATCTTCTCATATATCTTCATTCTCCACCTAATAACAGATACCTCCCAGGCTTTCTCTGGGCCCACAGTGCTAGTTATTTTAGTATATCTGTCCCATGGCATCTTACAAATAAAGTATCTAAAAGTGAATTCATTGCTCTCTCAATTTAACTTCTATCTTTTTCGGCTTCCCATTATCGGGACGAAGATTTTTCAGTTATACATGTTCGTCCCCTACTCTTTCCAAATTCTCGCCCCGGACCAAGCCCACTTCAACTCAAATGGAAATCAGTGGGGGGGGGGGGGGGGGGGGACAAAAACAAAAACCTTCTAATCCATTTCTCTGCCTCTTCTCCTTTATCTATGTGATACTAAATTCTACATATTGCATCCAAAATAATCAGCCTATTCTGGCACACTGAATCAAATCCAAACACATTTTGGTTTGCAGAGCTAACCTTCCTTGTGTACCCAACACATAGGACTAACCCTCACCACATGTAAGAAAAGCTGGTTGTCATCCTTCACACAAGCACTCTCTCCTACTGACAATTGCGGGCTTCGAGGGAGCCCCTTCCCCAAATATGCATCTGGCTTCTTCCCTTCACTAGTTGTATAATTTTAGACAAGTTATTGAATTTCTGAGTCTTATTTTCTTGATTTGTGTATTTTATTTTATTTATTTATTTTTTTTTATTTTAAAGATTTTTATTTATTTATTTGACAGAGAGAGATAGTGAGAGCAGGAACACAAGCAGGGGGAGTGGGAGAGGGAGAAGCAGGCTTCCTGCCGAGCAGGGAGCCCGATGTGGGACTCGATCCCAGGACCCTGGGATCATGACCTGAGCCAAAGGGAGACGCTTAACGACTGAGCCACCCAGGCGCCCCTTGATTTGTGTATTTTAAAAGGGAAAGATTAGTTATACCCACTCACAATATTGGGGTTTTTTCCAGCTTTATTGAGGTATAATTGACAAATAAAAATTATACATATTTAAGATGTACAATGTGATATTTTGATATATGTATACACTGTGCAGTGCTTGTCACAATGAAACTGATTAACATATCTATAACCTCTCATAATTGCCTCTTGTATGTGTGGTGAAAACACTTAAGATCTGCTTTCTTAGCAAGGTTCAAGTATACGATACAGTACTATTAACTGGAGTCACCATGATGTACATTAGATCCCTAGAATTTATCTTATAACTGAAAATTTTTACCTTTTGAACAACATCTTCCCATTTTCCTCACCCACCAGTCCCTGGTAACCACCAATCTACTCCATTTCTATGAATGTCACTTTTTGAAATTCCACATGTAAGTGAGATCATGCAGGATTTGTCTTTCTGTGTCTGGCTTATTTCACTTAGCATCATGTCCCTCAGGTTCATTCTTGTTGTCACAAATGGAAAGATTTCCTTCTTTGTTAAGGCTAAATAATATTCCATGTATAGTGTGTGTGGTTGTGTATCTCACATTTTCTTTGTCCATTCATTCATCCACAGAGACATGGATTATTTCCATATCTTGGCTATTCTCATGGTATTGTTTTGAGGTTGGAATGAGTTAACTATACATTAAAGTGCCTAGAAGAGCATCCAGAAAATAGTAGAAGTTTAATTAATTAGTTCCCTTCTTTATTTCTTTTATCATCTTCCCCCTCCATCCCAACTTCCTTTATTATTTTGTTGTTGTTTTCTGTTTGGGGGGTGTTGATATGTCTCTTTTTTTTTAATTGAGATATAAAGGTCATATATTATATGAGTTTCAGGTGTACAACATAATGGTTTCATATTTGTTTGTGAAATGATCATCACAATGAGTCTAGTTACCTCCCATCACCACACATGCTTACAAATTTTTTTCTTATCATCAGAACTTTTAAGATCTACTCTCCTAGCAACTTTCAAATGTGCAATTCAGTATTGTTAACTATAATCCTCCTTAAAAGCTGAGCTCAAAGCTCACTACTCTTGGAAAACTTCACTGGGTAATTCCAGGCCCTTCTGATCAGCTTTTCCATCCTCTTTCAGGTAGGATTGTGCATGTATCATGATGAACACTGAGTAATGTATAGAATTGTTGAATCACTATATGGTACACCTAAAACTAGTATAACACTGTATGTTAACTACACTGGAATTAAAATTTTAAAAACCCATTGAAGCTCTAACCTGGAGAATATTTGAAAGAGTTACATTACACATTCAATTGCCTAGATACTAGCATTACAAAGATGAATAAAGCAAACTCTCCGAGCTCTGAGAACTTCTAGTGAGGAAGGCCTCCAGGTAACATTTACAATGTAATCAGGTAAATGTTCAGATGTAGGACAAGGAGAAGGTACTATGGGAAATCATATAAGAAAGGCTCTGCTTGGGGCAGGTTGTAGGGCAGTTTCACAGAGAAAATAACACTGGGGCTCAGCTTGAGAGAAGGGGGTGGATTTGCTCATCAGTATAGTGAACCCAGAGGTGACAATGAACTGGTCACACAAGTCAAATTCAAGAAATAATATCCATGGAGGAGAGGTGTCCTTTGTGAGGGGTGAGGGGCTTAGTGGAAGCTTGGGAGAGAAAAGGTTTTGGTAAAACACACAAACACACACACACACAAAATCATCCAATTTTATAAATGAGACTTCAGTGGAATGTGAAAATTCTGCTGTGATATGTGACTTAGAGACAAAACCTGAGAAGGTGCCAATGACCCTAGAAGGCATTTAGAGTAAATAATATTCAGGAACATGAAAAACTACCTGAGGGGCACCTGAGTGGCTCAGTCGGTTAAGCGTCCAACTCTTGATTTTGGCTCAGGTCATGATCTCAGGGTTGTGAGATCAAGACCCGCAATGGGCTCCATGCTCAGTGCGGAGTCTGCTTGAGATTCTCTCTCTCCCTCTGCCCCTCCCCCTGCTCTCTCTCTCTCTCTTTCTCTCTCAAATAAATAAATAAATAAAACCTTAAAAAAAAAAAAAACCTACCTGAAGTGCCCAGTCCTTACTGTACTTCACAAGACAAGGTCATTGCACAAAGATGCAGAAAGCAGTACTTCTCAAACTACTTGTAAATAACACCTAAAGTGGTCTATACCCACACAGTTCAATAAAAATATAAAAAAGGCTGAATATGTCATTTTAAGTTTTCTAGTAGCCACATTAAAAAGGTAAAAGAGGAAAGCTCACTATTGTCAAGATGTCAGCCTTCCCAATTTGATCTATAGATTCAATGCAATCCCAATGAAAATCCCAGCAAGTTACTTTGTGGGTGTCAACAAACTCACTCTTAAGTTTATACAGAGAGACAAAAGATCCAGAATAGCCAATACAATATTAAAGGAGAATAACAAACTTGGAAGACTGACACTACTTGACATCAAGACTTACTACAGAGCTACAGTAATCAAAACAGTGTGGCAATGGCAATAGAATAGACAAATGGATCAATGGACCAGAATAGAGAGCCCAGAAATAGTCCCATATAAATACTGTCAACTGATCTTTGACAAAGGAGCAAAGGCAATTCGATGGAGAAAAGGTAGTCTTTTTGATATGTGGCTCTGGGACAACTGGACATCCACATGCAAAAAAAAAAAAAAGAATCTAGATACAGACCTTAAACTGTTCACAAAAATTAACTCAAAATGGATCATAGACTTAAATGTAAAATGCAAAACTGTAAAACTTCCAGAAGATAACATACGAGAAAATCTAGAGGACCATGGGCATCAACACCAAAATACAGCACTAAATGTATAATCCATGGAAGAAACCATCGATAAGTTTGACTTCATTAAAATTAAATATCTTCTGCTTTGTGAAAGATACTGTCCAGAGAATGAGAAGACAAGCCACAGGCTGAGAGAAAATATTTATAAAGGATTATTATCCAAACTATACAAAGAACTCTAAACAATAAGAAAACAAAAAAATCTGAGTGAAAAAATGCTCTGAAGACCTGAACAGACACCTCACCAAAGAAGATACACAGGTGGCAAAGAAGCAATATGAAAACATGTTCCACAAAACTATGGAGAGAGTAAAAAGATCAGGGGTTGCCCGGGATTAGGGACTGGGAGGAATGAGAGTAGGTGAAGCACAGAAGATTTTTAGGACAGTGAAACTATTCTGTATACTATAATAGAGGATGTATGTCATTATACATTTGTTCAAACCCATATATAATATAAGACAGTGAGTGTACTCTAGTGTAAACTGTGGACTTTGGGTGATAATAATGTGTCAATGTAGGTTCATCAGTTATAACAAATGTACCACTCTGCTGGGGGATGTTGACAGTGGGGGAGGCTGTGCATGGGGGGGGGGGGCGTGGGGTGTGTATGGGAACTTTCTGTACTTTTGCTTGATTTTGCTGTGAACCTAAAACTGCTCTAAAAAGTAACGTCTAGTTAAAAGTAAAAAGAAACAAACAAAAAGTAAAAAGACACAAGCGATCTTTTTTTTTTTTTTTTTTTTAATTTATTTGACAGAGACAGAGATAGCGAGAGCAGGAACACAAGCAGGGGGAGTGGGAGAGGGAGAAGCAGGCTTCCCGCTGAGCAGGGAGCCGGATGTGGGACTCGATCCCAGGACCCTGGGATCATGACCTGAGCCGAAGGCAGTCGCTTAACCAACTGAGCCACCCAGGCACCCCATGAGACACAAGCGATCTTAATTGTATAATATCATTTACTTAACCCAGTATATGTAAAATATTATCACTGCAACATGTGAAATCATTATTAATGCGATATTTTAGATTCTTTTTATCATACGAGCCTTTGGAATCCACTGTGTAGTTTACATTTACAGACATCTCAGTTCAGGCTAGCCACACTTCAAGTGCTAATTAGCTACGTGCAGCTAGTGGCTATCCTACTGAATAGTGGAGGTCTGTAGCCTGCCTAAGAGAATGAGTTCAGCGAATATGCATTTAGGTATCTTTGCAATGTCAAATTGCTATGAACATTTTTAAACCCTCACTCTAAATTTTTAACGTATCATGAACCAGCAGTGTTGGTTCGCCCACCACACAGAATGGGCCATACTTTGAGCACCTATGGATTAGAAAACTCCATTCTGCTCCAGATAGCAGGCAATCAGTAACACAACTCAACACGTGATGGACATGGAGTCTCTTAAGAATCATTTGTTCAGGGTGGAAGCAAACTACGGCTTGCAAAAGGGTCCTGTGTTGGGGAAGAGTAGGAGATCAAGTGAAGACATCTTTCTTTCTTTGCTCTGCCACCCAGCCCCATGGAAACAGGAATGGAAAACACTAAACAAAGCTCAAAACAGGTGGTTTCACCCAGCTATGGCCATCTACCACCAAATCTTCCCAGGCACTTGGAAATCGGTAAACACAGCTTAAAGCAAGATTTGAATAGGTAAAGCAAAAATCAATTATTTTCAAATATAGGTTTGAAGGGAGACAAATAAAAGAATTCCCTTAAGTAACATGGCAGTTCTGGAGAAATGGCCTTGTTTATAGATGTATTAAAACCATTGGAAACCTATAGGGGATCATTTTTCTGAGAAACAGTTCCCTTGAAAATAAATAAACAAAACTTATTTATTCTGAAAGAGGAGGCAAAATTCACATAAAACAGCTTCAAACAGCAACTTTTCAACCTAAATGAAACAGAAGAGCTTCATCTCTGAAAACCAGTGATAACATAGCAAATCAGTGCTCAGAAAAAAAGTTCGAAATACAAAGGAAATTTGAACAGAAAATAGTCACAAAAAGATGAAGATTTAAATGCTCCACAAGTAACCATTAAAAAGAAATCTCCAATGGAGAATAACCAAATTTAACAGGTCCTGACTCTGCAGACCTCATAATGTCAAGAACAAGTCAACATCACTCAGTTAACTCTTAAGGGGCTGGTGAATTACAGAGTGAGTGACATGCCTAATGGATTACCTGAGACTCGGATAGTTACACAAGAGCCAAAATCAAACTTAGAATTTAGATTATTATGGACTGAATTGTTCCTCCCTCCAATCCCGGCAAAGTTCATGTGTTGAAACCCTAGGCCCTGATGTGCCTATATTCGGAGATAGGGCCTATAAAGGAGGTAATTCAGGTTAAATGAGGTCATGAAGATGGGGCCCTAATCCAATAGGACTACATGCTCATAAGAAGAGGAAAAGATAGGGGCACCTGGGTGGCTCAGTCTTTCAAGCATCCAACTCTTGATTTTGGCTCAGGTCGTGTTTTAAGGGTCGTGAGATGGAGCCCCGTGTCGGGCTCTGTGCTCAGTGCAGAGTCCACTTGAGATTCTCTCTCTCCCTCTGCCCCTCCCCACCCCGCTTGCACTCTCTCTCTCTCTCAAATAAATAAATTAAAAATCTTTAGAAAAAAAGAGGAAGAGAGAACAGAGATATCTCTCTCTCACGCCCTGAGCATGTGCACAAAAGAAAGGCCATCTGTAAGGTAGGAAGAGGGGCCCTCACTAAATAACTAACAGTCCTGCCTGAACCCTGATCTTGGACTTCAAGCCTCCAGGAAATGTAAGAAAATAAATTGCTGTTGTTTAAATCCCCCTGTCTGTGGTATCTTACTATGGCAGCCTGAGCTAACATAGATAATTTGGAAGTCCACAATATACAAAGAAATTCCCAGACCAACTTTAAGGAGCAATTAGTACATACAGCAGCAGCTAATTGACTCAGCTGCTATGATGTTGAATGATCAAAGTGCATGTGTGTACATGTGTGTATGTGTGTGTGCCTGAGCTATCCAGCAGTGATGATCGGTCATGGGGGTTTTCGGCCTAATCAATCAGTAAGAACTTGGCCTTGCAAGAAATAGGAGAGACCATTCCTGTCAACTAAAAGCTCACTATTTAGTTAGGAAGAGAGAACTAATGTGTGTAAAATAATTATTCTCACTTTGTTCTTCATGCAGCAGGAACTCTCTTTTTAAAGATACAGTGCTTCCTCCACAAGGAGCTGGCAATAAAGGAATATCAGTCAGTGCCATTGGATTGGTCCTGAAGCTGTCCCCAAAGACTTTCTTCATGTAATTCTTCTAATTACCAGAAACACCTGATACACAGAGCACCAGGATGGCCAGCGTAGCTCATTAAAACCAAGGTGATGAAAGTAAGAATACTAATGAGATAAGAATTAATGGTGTGGTGTGTTCTAATGTGTTGAATCACCACCAAACATTAGAACAGAACTTTAAACGTTGGAGTTGAAGTTAAAGACCAAAGGGTCTAAGCTCCCGATTTTCCAGCCCAGGCTTCTAAGTGCTTGAAAGACTATTCACGAATGTAAGGGTACACAGGTTCCACATGGTGAAAGGGGAGGAAACTTCTTGAGACAAATGCTGGAGAATGGGGAACAAAGAAGAAAAAGGAAAGTGATGCATATCAAGCATCTACAAAGGGCCAAGAGGCACCATGCTAAATACCCGACATTAGTCACCATATTTAAATTCTCTTGTGTCTCAATGGACACAGATTAATTAATTATGTACCCCTTATGGGGAAAGTTGTTATTCACGCCTCTTATGTACCCCTTATGTGCCCCTTAAGGGGAAAGTTGTTATTCACGCCATTTTACAGATGAAGAAACAAAAGCTCAAAGTGTGGAAGCGAATTGCGTAAGACTATACAGACGAAATGGCCAGAACCAATATTCCAGCCGCTATCTCCAGCCAATTCTGAAGACGTCACTCTGCTTTTCCAGCTCACACACACCTCCAGCCTAATTCTTAAGCATATCTTAGAGCCAAAAAGATTTCCAGTGTAGGCATATCTCAAAAATGATACAGTCTCCAAGAAAATCACCCAGATCCCCCTTTAGAGCTCAGAGTATTGGTTGCAAAAGATTCCCAGCTGAGTCCTGCCCCAGGATTTGACCTTGGTAGGTAGGAACCGCCCAAAGTTACTCCCACTCTCTTGAAGGTAGCCACATCCAAGGGCTGGTCCATGGGTGTGGGGTACAAAGGTTCAGCCCCCTTGCCTCAATTTGGGGCAACTCTAAAGAACCATGTCAGTTTCAGAGTTCCCCACTGCACCTGCTGAGGCCTCTGTTGTGCCCACATTACAGCTCAACCTCTTCCTCTGCCCGATCTTGCTTCCTTCACTCCCTTATAAATGCTGATCCTGAGGGCACCCCCCACTCCAAGAAAAAATTGGGAACCTGACCTAGGAAATACATCATTTTTAATTTTACCAAAAAGTGTACATAATGCATCTGAAGCAATATGGAGAAAATGTTGTTCCCTTAGCAGCGGATACATAAAAATCTCATTCCCTCCTAATGGGAAAAATCTGTTGATAGGTCTCTTGGGGTGGGGGTGTGGCTTGAGAACTTCAAAGAGCATGGCTGGTTAACAAATTAGGGTCACTAATTGGCTGAGATATAATGGGACAATCGAGGACTGGGGAGAACCTGGTGAGATTGAGAGCCACATGTGGGAAGAACTAAAAGACCTCGGACATTGGGGAAACAGTGAAAAGAAAGACCGGAACATGAAGGTAAGCACAGCATCCCAAGAAAATCAGAGTCATTTGCGGTGAGGTGTGCAAGGTCAACTCCTTCCTCTGTCTGCCCTGCAAAATCGTCAGTGAATCGGACACTGTTTACTTTGTGTGAGTAGATTCCCTCTGGGGAGTTCAGAAAGGTTGCTGTGGAGATATCTGATACCTGGATTTGACTTTCAATGAAAAAGAGTTAAGTTCTAACTCAGGAAATAGTGATATGAACTCTCAGAATCCAAGGAGACAGATATACTGTGCCTCTCTGGTTCTAAGGATCTAAAAGTGCAAATAGGGGCACCTGGGTGGCTCAGTTGGTTAAGCATCCAACTCTTGATTTTGGCTCAGGTCATGATCTCAGGGTCATGAGATGGAGCCCTGCGTTGGGCTCTGTGCTCAGCAGGGAGTCTGCTGAGAGATTCTCCCTCTCCCTCTGCCCCTCCCCCCCCACTCTCTCCCTCTCTCTCAAATAAATAAATAAATCATTTAAAAAAATAAATAAAAGGGCAAATAAAAAACAACAGCATGCCATTTTCACTATCTGCTTAGCAAAGTGATTTTTAATGACGTTACCGATACAGGAAAAGAAAGTGCATAGGAATGGACTCTTCTACACTGTTTGAGAAATTGTATGTTGTTACAACCTTTCTAAAGGGCAACGTGGTGATACAGAGCAGGAAGCATGCGCACCTTCATGCTCTTTGACCTGCTAATTAGCCATTAGGAAACATATCCCAAGGAAATGGTGCTACGCACAAAAAGTTATGTACATGAAAATATTTTGGAACATTATTTACAGTAGCTAAAAACTACTCAACAGTGGGAAAATGTTTAAATAAATTATGCTACATTACCATCCATTACTGGAAATTCTTTCTTCAAAGAACATTTAATGAGATGGGAAAGTGCTTGTGATAACGTTAAGTGAAAATATACGTACATCAACTTCTTCTACGCTAGAATCCCAATTCTGTGAAAAAGAAAAAGCTATAAATCTTTCAACTATTTGGTCCAGGTGATGTGTGCATGTATAAATGAGTACCTAGATCTACCTGTATGTATATACATTTGTGAATTTGGCAAAATGGGTATGTGTTTTTTATAAGCGGGAACAAATGGCACAAAAAGAGAAATCCAACTAAAAGACAGGGCTCAGTCGATTAAGCGTCTGTGTTCGGCTCAGGTCATGATCCCAGAGTCCTGGGATCAAATCCCGTATTGGGCTCCCTGCTCTGCAGGAAGTCTGCTTCTCCCTCTGTCCCTCCCCCCATTCGTTCTCTCTCTCTCTCAAATAAAAAAATAAAATCTTTAAAAAAAGCACAACGCAAAATCTTAGGTTTTATGTCCTTCAGCGTAAGAGGAATTTGCTTCTTCTCATTTATATTATTACACAAGCAAATCCATTTGAGCACTCAAACTAAGTACCTGCCTGGTTGGTTGTGTAAACTATAAAACTAATAAAATCATTCCTCCATGTTTTCCCAGGATACGAAAGAGATGATTCCTATGAAGTCCAACTGTTAGGTCATCTTATTTAACGGCATTTCACTAAAGGAATACGATTATGACATCCAAAAGATAAAGAGCCTTGGTCACTGTTTTCCTGTGGAGAAACCTGCCTAGTCTACCTCCAAGGCTTAACTCAGGGGTTTTAAGTTCCTTCCTGGTATGACAAGCACTAATAGAGAGGTTCCAGGCAGAGAGGCATGTTCAGGTTTCCAATTTTGCTTTGCCCTTCACTTTTCTATGAAACGTGAGGGCTCAAGCTTTATGTAGACAAAAGACTCATCCAAGTGATGAGCATTTTGCCCTAAATAAAACAGCAGTCTTCCTCCACAGATAGACGTGCTTCAGGAACAATACAAAACAAAGAAAAACAATATTATTAGCTTTAAAATAACACTTTGTCACACCCACAAAAAGTGAGATGAAACATCACTTCTCTCCTCCAGGACCTCACAGTCTACTAAGGAAATTCAGTGTGTAAACAATCACAACATCATAAGATAAATAGGATAAAGAAGTAGAGACAGGAGGTGGTGGGGCCATTGTGAGTTTGCCTCCATGTTCTTCTCAGCGCCCAGCAGCTGAGAAGGTACTTCGTGTAAACGAAGTACCTGATATATTTTCTTTGTACATGGAGGAATGGATGGCCCAATCAAAAGATGAATTAATGAATAGAATAGGGAATTCTTGCACATGAACTTGACTTTGAAGGATAGATAGGCTGCCATAAACACAGCCATGAGATTGTGCAGCTCGTCCCATTAAAAGGTAGAGTCTACTTCCTCAACACCTTCAATCTGGACTGACTTGTGTCCTGCTTTAACCAATGGAATATGGGGGAAGTGACACTGAGTTCTAGAACCTACATCTCAACAGGCCTTGCGGCTTCCACCTTTAATTTCTTTGAATACTCCTGCCACTATGTAAAGAAACCTATGCTAGACCCCAGAATGATGAGAGGGCCAGCACCAAGAGGCAGTGCCCAAACCCCATCAAGGCGCTGGGCTAACCATTTCACATACATCAAATCCCTAAGAGCTGGGTACTATTATTATAAGCATTTCTCAGAAAAGATACCGTGGTTTAGGAAGGTCAAAAGGCTAGCAAGTTGTCATTCCACAACCCATACATGGATCTCAGCCTGTCCTACTTCCTAGAAGCCAAGCCCTCCCATCCAGCCTAGGCCAAGTCACACAGCTAGTAGCAAGGGGTGAAGCTGGGATGGGAGCCCAGGCTGACTGTTTAGATGCAAACATTTTCCACTAAGGATTTCTGCAAAGGGCAAGGTTAGGGGACAGGGAAAGGAGGCAATAGGGAGGAGTGGTGATGATCGGGAGGTTTCCAGACTGGGAGATTGGGTTGCCCAAGACAGGGAATGCCAGAGAAGAAGGCACTTTGGGGAGAACACAGTGAATTTAGCATTGGACACCTTAAGCATGGGAGAATGTAATTTATTCACTTTTTCATCACAGAGTGTAAAAGAACACCATCCCTCTCTTGGATTCCCTGCTTGAAGAAAAACGAAAAAGAAGCTATGAAAGACAATTTGAGTCAAGCATTTAAAGGCCCCAAACATAGAACATGGAATTTCATACACAGAAGGGACGTGAAAAGTCACTGAGGCTTTAATCTCCTCATTTTACAGATGAACAAATCGAGGCTCAGGGAGGTTAAAAGTTTCACCCAAAGTCACACATCCTGTGTCATGAAGCTTCGTTCACCAAATCCTAGATTGCCAAGAATGGTTTTTTTATTCCTTCTCTTACTTGAAAATACATGAACATTTTAAATCCCCAAACAAGGATGGCAGCTATTTGGGGAAGACCTAAAAAAAGCCCCACGATGGTCTGTGTGGTGCACGCAGCTCTGAAGGAGCCCGTATCCAATCACTGAAGTTGCCATAGCTCAGTTCACATCCTACAGAAGTCCCCTGATAGCAGCAAACACTCAGCTCAAAGGGCTGCCTTATTTTGAACACCATTCAGAACCAGAGAAGGGAGGAGACAGAAGCAGTCACTTATTATTTGGGACAAAAGGCATAATCAGTGGGAAAATCTGATTTGCAATCATTTAAAAGGGTATTAAAGTGAAAGAAATACCTGGAAAGATGTGTCTAAAGAGGCTTTTTTTTTTCAATGAAAACAGCGCGTGGTGGGCTTGGCTACTGTATGGATTTAGATCAGTTGTGATGTTAAATCTATATGCCAAGAGAGAGCATGAAAGACCTGTGGCTCACTGATTCCCCTCATTCAACCCCAGCTCAATATGATTTTATTAGCTTGTTATTGATATTTTGATTCATGGAGCAGTGTTAAAATTCAGTACATAAGCATGAACACAGTGGAAGTGATTATTTGAATGACAACCAAAAAAACACCCTAACATAAGGATAATCTGGGTGTTATCACCAAGTCTCTAGGCCATCACAGTTATTTTTTTAAGGAAATAAAATAGAAAAATAAGAGAGAGGGAGGGAGCATGGGTGCTGGGTGAGTCAATATGAGAGAGTTGAATAGAAATAAATATTTTTGGGGGTTCTTTTCTCAACAGAAAGCATATGTGTCCCCAAATTAATTTCAAAATTAATTGCTTGGAAATGAAGTAGCTGAGAAGCTCAAGACCTCATGAACAGCAACAAAAGCTTTGGCATACAGGCCTTGCTAGGGCTTGGCTCAGGGCTGGCAATAAAGAGAGGTAGGAATGGATTGGTCCTCCTTTTTTCACCCATACCCCTGTTAATCTGGCCAAGCAAGACCGATCCATGCTACTTTCTCCCCACCACATCATCCCTGCTACTTTGGCTTTTGTTCATGAATGTTGAAGAAGAGGAAGAGAAGGAAGAAGTAGCGGGAAGGGAGTGCTCAAGAGAAAGCAAAGATTAAGCTACCAAAACAGTTGAAACACCTGATCCCAAAAACTTCACCCTAAAAATAGTTGTTCCAAAGTCGGAAGACCAGGCTATCATATGTGTGTTCTCTCCTATGCCAAGGTAGGACCACATTCCATGCAGGTTCTCAGACATCCATAAATATGGATTATGTCCCTGTGGCAAAAATGGTTAGCTGTCCATGAAAATTTTTGTTCCCCTTCATAGTAAAGACTTATTACTAAGACACGCAGAACTACATTTCCCAGCACCCCCTATTATCTAGGTGTGGCCATATGACTAGTTGTTACTAACAGAATGCAAACAGAAGTAAAGTACATCATTCTGGACCAAAACTTGTAAGAAACAGGACTACCTTCTCCATGATCTTTTTCACCTTCCATGATTAGATGCAGATAACAAAAATAAGATCTTAGAGAATAGTGGAGCCACAAGATAGAAGGAACCCAGGTCCCTGAATCAACATGGGGAAGAAAACCAACCATTGATGAGAAATACGCACTTGGAATGTTATATGAGCAAGAAATAAACTCTGTTATGTTAGGGCCATTATATATGTTGCGGACAACTCACAGAAACAGGATGGACCTCCACCCAAAAGTTGGTTAAGACGTTGAGACTGATGATGCCACAAATATACCATGAGCATCTGAAAAGATTATTCGTATAATGAGGCTTTCTGGAAAGAGCAGGGCAGGGCCCCAAGGAGGTCCCAAAATGGCTTGAGAGAGCAGGAGGGGTAACTGGCTTGGAGTTTAATGGTGGTTAGGAGGCAGGGCTGGGGTGAGGGTTCCCACATGTGAACCAAGGCTTGCATGGTTTGATCCTCCCACGAGCACCAAAGGAGGGAATGCCTGGGCTTCCTTAATTGGCTTGCCCAGATGTGCAGTTGAGGGAGAAGAGGAAATTGTGGGCTTAAAAGCTATCAGCAGTCACATGTCAAAAATTGAGCTAGACTCTGTAACAATTACTCTTGACGTTTGATTGATGACTGAAATATGCCACGTTTCATTTTATTAAATGAACTTGCATAAGCAGGCCATTATACTGCTCTATGAAGCCTAGAGCCCATAAGAGAAGTAAAAGTTCTTTTGAATGTCTTATCCAAGAGCTCAGTGTTGTGTATTTTGAGAAGTAAAATGAGCACCTTGGGAGCACCTGGGTGGCTCAGTCAGTTGAGTATCTGGCTCTTGGTTTCGGCTCAGGTCATGATCTCGTGGGTTGTGAGATCAAGCCCCATGTGGGGCTCTGCGCTCAGCGGGGAGTCTGCTTGAAGATTCTCTCCCTCTGCCCCTCCCACAACTCTCTCTCATAAATAAATAAATAAATATTTTAAAAAATAAAAACTAAAAGGGACACCTGGGTGGCTCAGTCAGTTAAACAGCTGCCTTTGGCTCAGGTTATGATCCCAGGGTCCTGGGATTGAGCCCCACAACTGGCTTCCTGCTCGGCGGAGAGTCTGCTTCTCCCTCTCCCTCTGCCTGCCACTCTGCCTATTTGTGCTCTCTATCTCTCTGTCAAATGAATTTTTTAAAAATCTTTAAAAAAAATAAAATATAAATTTAAAAAACTAAAATGAGCACCTTGGTCACTCATCATCTGGAATTCTGAAGGGGATAAGGAAAGTCTTGGTGAGGTCTTGTATTGTGGCTTTAGTATATGCAGAGACATGTGTGACATTCATTTACACATGTGTGAGTCAAGAGCTTCCCAGAGTTCTTTACCCTGAAGAAGGCAACCTTGGACAAAGAACTGTTGCTGCCATTAGCCAAGTCAGGCAGCCAGACCACTGACAATGGCCCCATGAGTGTGTAAACTCTGCAAAGGAGGCCAACTGCTGACCAGGACCTCCGCTGCTAAGACAATGCCTGAAATTCAGCCAATTGTGCTAAGGCCCCATCTTTGATCAGGTAAGATCTGGCTAAGGGGTGAAAAGCAGAAACTCTCCCACAAACTCCTATTACATGTGGTGGTGGCAATACCATACATAAAGTGTCCAAGCTCCCATTTTTGTTCGCTCCATTAATCCTGAGGGGCTTCTCAGGTAGCCAGTGGAGTCTTGGAGAGAGGTAATCTCCTCCCGGACCACAACATTTAGCAAAGAACTGAGGACAGGAGAGGCTATCCTCCTCCCAAGTACAGGTAAGATACGCCAGAAAACACAGGTTTGGCTCCATCTGGTAGCAGGGAGGCCTCGGTGGCCATGCTGGGCCGGCAGGATGCTGCTTTCATGATCCAAGCCATTATCATCAGCTGGGTCCAGAGGGTCACATGTTCAGGGCCTGTGCATTGGCAATTTCTGACCATTATGGGTGGTCCAGAGACTCCAGGAGGCATGAGAGGAGGTGGCTAAATCCTCTACAGTGACAGAGTCTCTGGGGAGCACCAATAGGAGTGCCTGTTTTATTGCATTTTGGACAACTTCTAGAGCTTTTTGTTGTAGGTAACCCCATTCAAAGTTACTTACAAACAGTAACAGTAAATATACAGTATAAGTGGGCTTAAGTAATTAACAGTATAACAGTATAAATGTAAGGAACAGGAGCGCCTGGGGGGCTCAGTCAGTTAAGTGTCTGTCTTCGGCTCAGGTCATGATCCCAGGGTCCTGAGATCGAGCCCCGCATCAGGCTCCCTGCTCAGCGGGGAGCCTGCTTCTCCCTCTCCCTCTGCCTTTCCCCTCTGCTCATGCTCTCTCTCTCTCTCAAATAAATAAATAAAATCTTTAAAAAAAATAAAATAAATGTAAGGAACAGTATACATGGGCTTAAGTAAAATTTGTAAATGAGGAATACATTATTTCCAGAACCCGAAAAGCCTAAAAGATGCTGGGCTTGTTTTAATGCTGTGGGTGCTAAGAGAGCCAATAGCTGTTTCCTGACAATGTCAGGACTTTAAGGTGGCCGGGCACTGTACTGTGTCGGGGGTAATTGTCCATTCCTTGTTTGTGAGCTCGTTTGTGAGTGTTTCTATTCTCTGCATTAGTGTATCAAATGAATCTCCTCGGAGGAGAATGTGATCAGTTTGATGTCATGTGTGTGCTTTCAGAGAAAGGTGGGTGTTCTTGAGATCTTGTGTGTGACTGCAAGGCTGTGGAGACACCCCACGTGTGGCCCTGTAAAAGTGAACTGAGTCACCTCAGGCATGAAAGCAAACTGGCTGACAGGCTTTGAAATGGCAGTGACCAAAACTTATCAGACAAATTTATGACTGTGGAGTTATTTACCAGTTGCTGATTGGGTGGAGTAAGTAATTTCAGTAATATTTGGTACAGGGGCCTCAATGGATGGGACCATGGAATTATGGTTGCAATGATCCACCGTGAGGTGCTTCCATCCTTTCTGGTTTTAAGAACAGGCCAAATTGGTCTGTTAAATGGAGAAGTATTGGGAATAATCAACTGTTCTTTAAAATATAATGAGTTTCAATCCTTGAAGGCACTGTGTTAATTAATAGGCTTCCAGACCAAATTCACCTTCATTTTGCATGTTTTTCCATAGCTGCATAAGTGGAAACTATGAAAAGGCTTATTTAGTTTCCACAGCTGGTTGTTTGTATGATGACTTCACCCTATGAAGCACTCCAAAATCCAGACTGAGAAAGGGTGGCCTCTGAATCCACCAACCAGCTATGTGGCAGCTTGTTTTCTGTTTCATGCTGGCCTTGTCTGTGTTGGTCACATCCAGTTCCACTGGGAGCTGCCATCCAAGTTATTCGTTGGCTTCCAACAGGGTTTACCGTGGCCTTGGAAACTCAGGGTGAGAAGGATTTATACAAAGGTGAAGAGAAAGGGTGAAATTTTCCTTCATTGTATGACTAATGTAACTTTCCTACGGAGGAGACAGAAAGTTCATGACTCATTTTATTAATTTGTTTTCTATTACAGCATTTATTTATTGACATATGGCTGTGAGGGGTGGCCATTGATGAAGCCTCGGCCAGCTGAATAAAGCCAGCCTCAACTTTTCAGCAGGCTGAACCTTCCAGCTCTTGATTCTGGGATCCGGAACAACAGCTTCCACATGGAGAACATCGCTGACACAGGAAGGGAAAAAAGAAAGAAAAAAAAAAAACGCTCTGTGCAAAAGTCAACCATGAAGACTCAGGCTAAGCAAAAATAATGCTGACAAGAGTTTTTACATTTTTTTTGCTTAATGTTTTCCTCCTGTTCTGCTGTTTGCATAATTCAGACTGTGGCCATTAATTTCTAATTATGCAGGCTGCTTATTGTTTTCTTTAGAAAATAAAATTAAATACTGCCCCTGGACTTGCACAATGAGGAGGTATCCTCAGTGTATCTATCTGGTTATTTAATGCCCAGCAAGGCCCAACCATTTGGGCCACATGGTCTGTGTGTTTTGACATTGGTTTTCTCCTGTGACTGGCTCCTATTGCCAAGCCCCCATTTCTCAGGAAAGTCATTTTCGTGGCCCAGGTTTGCTGCTGGAAAATACAAGATCTCATAAAGTAGGATTGCAAAAGCACCTATGACTTGTTAAGTAGAGAAATTAATGCAGAGTTAATTTCGACAAAGTTCATCACATCAGTTAGGAAAACCCTGTCTTCCTTCTGAGGATACTGCAGAAGGACTATAGGCACAGGAGCAAACCAAACCGGTTTAAATCCTGGCTCTACCACCTCATCACTTACTGGCTGTTTGACCTCAGGCAACTTGACCCCTCTGAGTCTGTTTCCTCCTCTGGACAATGAGGATGATGAGCAGTATCTACCTTAAAGTGTCACTAAGAAGAGTCTGGGAAACAATACATGTGTTCTTGATTTTCTAGGTTTGTCCTCTCCCCTGCTGGACTGAAAGCTGAAATAGTCTATAAGTTTCCTGGCTTTGGTTTCCAAAAGTTTAATCCCCTAGGAGATCCTAGAGAACAGAGTGCCTCTGGAATACAGAACATAAGTTTGAGGGGGAAAAAATGAAGGAAGAAAGATTTCAGGACCCAAACTAGAGCAAGATTCTTCTGGGCAGAGGTAAGGAGAGGGGAGGAGAAGAACAGACACACCATCTGGTAGTGTGGGCCCTGAATCTTGCTTCTCAGGAAGAGAAGACCCTCAAGATGGGCCAAGACCTCTCCAGGGAGTTCAAGATTTGTCTTCTAAGGAGTCACATGTGCTTGTCCTAAACTATCTTGTCTAAAATGTGTCACATTCTCTCCTTCTTCAACATGGAACCTCTTCTTAGTGGCTGGGTCATCATGCGAATTCATTGCCATGCAGCTCTAGCGAGTGATGCCCCTCAGGTTCTCAGGTTCTTCCAAAATCTGTAGGGCCATTTGTCTCGGCATTCCATGGCCCCAGACTAGTGTACTAATCAATGTTTGAATCTTCTTTTCATGTTTTTTTTCTCCTGTCTCTTGAGTTCAGGCAGTCTCTTGTCCAAAGTCCCTTCCTGCCTACAGTAGGTCAGTATGTCTCTCTATAGCAGCTCCTCTCCTTTATTCTAATTTGCTTTTACAAACCTTGTGTGGGCTTAGAAATGAAATAAAAATTTCTTAGAATTGATTATAGAAAGAGGTAAACAGATTCTGAGTAAGAGACCAGGGAGTTAGTAATGAACTTTGTCATATCTATTTTGACTGTGTTATGGACTGAATTCTGTCCTCCCCAAAATTCCTATGTGGAAGCCCTGACCCTCAGTGTGACTGTATTTGGAGATAGGACCTATACGTGGTAATAAAGGTTACGTGAGGTCATAGGGTGTGGCCCTAATCCTATAGGACCGTGACCTTATAAGAAGAGGAAGAGATAGCGGATCTCCCCCCACCTCCCTACGGGCACACAGAGAAAAGACTGTGTAAGGACACAAGGAGAAAGTAGCCATCTGCAAGCTAGGAAGAGATGTCTCACCAGAAACCACCTTGATCGTGAACTTCCGATAAATTATTCTTATTTAAGCTACCTAATCAGAGGTATTCTATTATGGCTGCCTGAGCAGACTGACATAGACGGCTTAAAGAGCTTTTTTTTTTTTTTTGGCCAACACTCAGGATCCTGCCTGTGTTATTCAGAGTGGAGTTGCTGGGTAAGTAAGAAAGTTACTTTTAAAAATTCAAATAAAATATTATAAAAGAAAAATTAATGAAGATTTTTCCATTATGTGACCTATTAGAAAATGTATTATAAGGTAAAATTCCAGTGCCACAATCGATCTTCATCTGCAGACTTGTGCAAGAAGTCCTTTTGGTCAATGTAAAGCACAACTGATTAGCATTCTGGTGATACAAATCTAAGCACAAAAAAACTATACTGGTATGAAGCCAATGTTTCGGTGCCCATGTTTTAATTCAATTCTAAACACATTCTTACAATCATCACCACTAGCTTTCCCAATGCACCATCAAGAAAGGTAATCGTTGTGGTACTCATTGCAAGACCTTCTTGCAGAAGTGTGGAAGATAAATCCAAGCTCCAAGTATTCTCTGGCAGCTTTGTTTTCTTTTTTTAAGAGAATACCACCAACTACTCAAAAATAGCTGTGTTAAGATAAATGATATTAACCATTCAGATGGAGACCATCCTGACTGTCATGAAGATGCTTTTTTGTTATTGTTTAAAAATTTTTAAAAAACTAATTTTATTCATGCATCACTTCACTCACAAAGAAAAAATAATAATCTTAATTTTTTTTTTTTCTGGATTCAGCTAGATCAGGGATGGCCAACTACAGGTCACATGCCGAATCCAAATCCCCACCACAGCCAGCTTTTGTAAGGCCTAGACCTAAGAATGTTTTTACATATTTTTTATGAGAGTATAACTAACATACAGTGTTACATTTGTTTCAAGTGTATAATATGATTCGATGATTCTATACATTACTCAGTGTTCATCGTGATAAGTGAACTCTTAATCCCCTTTATCTATTTCACTCCCATCCATCTCCCCTCTGGCAACCAGCATGGGTAGAGCTAAAGAGAATTATGCCAAGTGAAATGTCAGACTGAGAAAGACAAATACCATATGATTTCATTCATATGTGGAATTTAAGAAACAAAACAACAACAAAAAAAGAAAAAAGACACGAAAAACACAGTCTTAAATACAGAGAACAAACTGGTGGTTTTACATTTTTAAAAGATTGGAGATGATGATGATGATGACAGTGATGAGAACTATGAAGAAGGAGAAGGGAGGAGAAGAAGGAGGAGAAGGAGAAGAAGAGGAGGAAGGAAGAGGAAGAGCAAGGGGAGAAGAGGGGAGGAGGAAGAGGAAGAGAACAAGGAGGAGGAGAAGGAGGAGAAACAGAGAATTTATGTGGCCAGCAGAGCCTAAAATATTTACTATCTGGCCCTTCACAGAAAAAATTTGCCTGATAGTAAAATTATGTATTGACTTTAGGGCAAGCCCTAGGAATGGAAGAATAATGGTATTTATATGAAATTGCAAAATAGGGCTAAATATACAAGACTCTGCACACATTCATTCCTCTTACAGCGGAAATATTAGATAATCTCCACTAAAACAAAGAGTCTATGGAAAAGTGAAAATATTTGGGAAAAGTGTTTGAGGTTAATCACTGATACATCCCTTGCAATGCAGAAAGTAAGTTGATGGTTCCAACATCAAGGTAGGGAAGGGACATCGGGTAGAGAGGTATGAAGGGCCATGACACAAAGAGATAAATTGGTTGCAATAGGTAGCAAATCAAAGAAAATTAAAGAGGAGCACTCTTGTATAGACATTGCTACAAGGCACACATCTAGAACAAACAGATCATAGATGTTAAAATCTGCCATTTAATTTGGCTGAGAAAAAAACATCAGAAGCTAAAGACATTTGCATTATTCTTGGAGGGAGCTTTTGATAGCAGAAATCTGTCTTCTCATCAAAGACAAGTGTGCCCAAGCACTCTTATTTATATTACAGGAGCTGAACTTCAAGAGGAAGATTTTAAAAATAAAGCCACCCCATGCAGAAGGTAAAGAACAAAAGAACATTCCTTTTCATTAAGTCTTGATTGGGATAGGTTGAGGGGAGGGCAGTGTGTTATTTTGGTTGAAAATCAAATACACCAAATGAGCAAAGGACATAAAAAGATAATTAACATTAAGAAATAAAGATATGAGAAAGTGCTCGTCCTCCTAATTGCCTAAAGAAATGCAATTTAAAGTAATCTCAAGGTGTCACTTTATGCTATTAAATTAGCAAGACTTTTTAATGGCAAGAACAATGTGTGCAGGCAAAGTTGAGGTAAACCTGGCCACGTCTACTGTTCTAGGGTGGGGTGGAGGTGAAAGGAATGCTCACTGGACATTGGAAAGAAACTGGGTACCTCGTGCTAAGAGTCAGAAGATGCTCCTTCTCTTTGGTATAGATGCTCACTTTGGGGAAATTAATCTTAAGGAAATAATTCAAGAGAAGAAAAAAATTCTCAATTCAAAAACATGTTCACTGATACCCTATACATATAAACACAGGCAATTAGAAACAACCAAATGTTCAAAACCGGGAGACATGAGTAAATATTGATATTATAACCATTTGGGAGAGAACAGCATATAGCCATTGCAACCTTAATAACAAAGACCACGTAGTAACATGGAAAAAATATTTTAGGATATTGTCAAGTCAGAAAGCAAAATGCACAACAGTATGTGCAGTATATTTATAACTACTAACTAAATACATGCTCACTGGACACAAACTTAAAGCCATACCCCAAAATAAAACACTGTATGAGAGGGGGGTGCCTGGGTGGCCCAGTTAGTTAAGAATCCGGCCCTTGATCTCAGCTCAGGTCTTGATCTCAGGGTCATGAGTTCAAGCCCTGCATTGGGCTCCACACTGAACCAGTAAACAAACAAACAAAAACAAAAAACACTATATGAGAGGGTAGGGTTGTAAGATGAGGGATGTTTTCCTGGCATCAATTGTCTTTAATGTTGATATGTTTTCCTTGTTAAAGAAAAAGCTTTTTGAGTTTCTTGCATGTACATATGAGCATTCAACTGATGAATCTAGATCCACCGGAATGTAGCACATCTCACCTGGGACTTTTTTTTTTTTTAAGATTTTTATTTATTTGTCAGAGAGAGAGAGCAGAAGCCGGGGGAGCAGCAGAGGGAGAGGGAGAAGCAGGCTCTCCATTGAGCAGGGAGCCCAATGCGGGGCTCGATCCCAGCACCCCCGGGATCATGACCTGAGCCAAAGGCAAATGCTTAACCGACTGAGCCTACCCAGGCATCCCCCCCGCCTTTTTTTTTTAAGATTTTTATTTTCATCTGGGACTTTTCTGAGACCAGGTTTTCTGGCACATAGTAATGAAAAACCTCAAAGTGGCCCCTCAGATGGAAGAGTTTGCAGTCTGCTTTATGAGCCAACCAGAGCCCTGAACTCAGACTCTTGCTTCATTTGAAGTTTTTCCTCCTTTTTCATTCTATATCTAGACCTTCAGGTCTGCTAAGAGAGTCTTGCTGAGCTAGTATTTGAGTTTCCAGGCAAACAAATTCAGCTTTGTTTCCAATTGCCACTTAGTAGTCTCTTTTACTACAATGGGACGCATCATCTGAAGATCTCACTTAATATCTATGGCGGTCACTACATTGGGGAAACTGTCTGTCATGGCAGCTCCCGCTCTCCTGGTCATGGCCACAATGAGAATTGACTGCACCTCGTCGGCCCCCACCTGTTCCAGGAAGCAGCTGGGCACATAAAACCGGTCATCCCATTACTAAGCAATCCTTCCTCTTGAGATGTCCCCACCCAAATTGCTCATATACCCCCTTGTAGCCAACCGGGGACTGATAAGTGTACCTAAAGACAATTAGAAAGATCCCCCTGCTTCTAAAATTCCCATCTCAGTAGAATGCTTGCCAATTAGCAACTGTCTCAATATTTCCTTACTTTCCACCATACAACTGATTCTCCCCGCTAATACCATCGAACCCCCACTGAAACCAAAGTGACCTGAAGAAGGGGTCCCTTGCTGCAAGTTTATGAATACACAGCTTCTGTTAATTGTGCCTTGGACTTAGTTTTGTCTTTGACACTTTATTTAGACAGTTTTCCCAATCTTTTAAATAATTAAGATGAAACAATTGTGAAGGAGTAAAAAGCCGGTGGCTCCTTAGGATTGAAAACAAATCCCATTAAAGGAAACCAAAAGCCAAATTTTTAGTAGTTCAATTATGAAACAACCAAAGATGAAGAAAAGATGAGGCCCGATTTTAAAGCTTCTGAATGTGAGATTTCAAACACCTCTCCAAACTACTCAAATTGGAGAGAAGTATTTTACTTAAATCACAGACAATCATACCAAGATGTCTTTCCCTCTGGACTCATCTAGTATTTCCACAGAGTCATGTGATTCCTTTTTCTTTGTCCAGTTGCAGCTCCTCTATCTTCTCAGCCTCCTCTTCCTTATGATGATCCAACTGGCAGAGAATCATAGTAAGTGGTGTACCTCCCAGATCCTTCTCTCTGCCCCAACTCTTCACATCATGTCCCTGCGATGATGAAAAGTTCTCCTCAAAGAAAGCCTGCAAAAAAAAATGCTTCCTTTGCACCAATTTGTAAGTAACTGGCAATAATTTAGTGCTAACCCCTGCTGTGGATTCAGCTGCATCCCCCAAAAGATATGTCCAAGTCTTAATCCTCAGGATCTCTGAAGGTGACCTTGTTTAAAAAGGTTTCTGCAGATGGAATGACGTTAAGAGGCGGTCTTACAGGATTAGAGACGTCCCTAAATCCAATGGCTGTGGTCCTCAGATGGAGAGAGCAATGTGGAGGGACAGAGACAGACAGGGAATAGGGTCACGTGACTCTGGAGCATTGAAGTTGCAAGCCAAGGACTGCAGGCAACCACCGGAAGTCAGGAGATGGGCATGGAACAGTGTTTCCTGTGGAGCTCTCAGGGGCAGCATGGCCTTGCAAATCTGCAACTTTGATTTCTGATGTGCGGCCTCCCGAACTGTGGGAGAATACATTTCTGCTATCTGAAGGTACTTTGTTACGACAGGCCTCAGACACTAATTCAACCCTCTTAGGCTATTTGTGCTTGAGAGGCCAGGGCTTAGATGGTGGGATTGCAAGAACGAGTCAACTGGTAGGGAAGACTTTTGAAGAGTCACAGATCCTATGAGCAATCGTCCAGAAAGTACACCATGAGCCTTAAGGCAAAAACCAAATACTTGAAGGGACACAGGAGTCAGTGTGGTCCCCAGAGTTGTGAAGAGAGGGAGGAAAGGACATCTGAAGTGTCACCAAATGTTATTCACACCTGATACCACTGCACATACAGATCGCTAATTCAGGAACCCACCATTCATCTTGCAGGTTACCTTGTCTTACTTCCCTAAACTTCTTCTTTAACTCTTCTCTTCCTTTAAACATCTCACTAAGAAACTCCACCAGAGAGGAGGCAAGGCGAAAGGAGAAAACAATATAGGCTAGTAGTAACCACAGAAGGAATATTTATTGATAAACTAATTTGATTTTTTCACTGTATTTTCCCCTTCTCCAAAGAAAGGAGAAAGGCCTTTGTATTCTTTTGTCTGGAGGATGGGGAGATGATGCCGGCAGGAGGGGGAGGTGCTGTTACCTGACAGAAAGCAGGCTAGGAGGGATGCACAGTTTTGGAGTTTTGTTTTCAAAACCTTCAGATTATTGAGGTGATTAAATTAGGCCCTAGAAAGGAGTAGAAAAGGACAAGACCTTCCCTGTGTTGGGGTTGGGAGTTCCAGGAGTAGAAGCAGCTAAATCAGAGAGAGAGAGAAGGCATCTCTGAGGCTGGGATGGATCCCTGACCCCTGACTTGGGTAAAACCTCAATGGGGAGAGACTGGAGTGTCTTTAGGAGGCTGGGGAAACACACACAGACACACCATGGCACCAGAAGCCCCAACAAAGGTCCCCAGTGGCTAATTGACCTGGAAGCAGCCTAGGCTTAAACAATGAAGCAAGATTAATCATGTGATCTAAAAACCAGGCTTCAACACTGCCCAAGGGAGGGAGAGACAACTACCTATTCACACCTCAGTATTTCCCACAGTCCAGGCAAGATGGAGAATAAAGTCAGATCTGATTTGATAGATTTGATTTGATAGGAATATTAAAGAATGCAAAGTAATGTCTCTTGTCCATTCAAGTTTGTGGACTCAAGTAAGAAGATTTTAGTGGCAGAGCCAGGGGGAGTTAATACTTAAATTCAGTTTGGAGGTTTATAAATGAATTTTAGTTCTGCAATGGGACCCTGGAGAGTCAAAATAATCTTGAAAAAGTACAAAGTTGGTGAATTTACACTACCTGATTTCAAAACTTACTACAAAACTATAATAATCAAAACAGTGTGTTACTGGCGTAAGGATAAACATATACACCAATTGAATAGAATCAAGATTCCAGATATAAATCCAAACATATAAGGTCAGTTGATTTTTTAAGTAGACTTTATTTTTTAAAAGTAGTTTTATTAGATTCAGAGCAAAATTGAGCAGAAAGTACAGTTTTCCCATATACTCCCTGCCCCCACACATGCATTGCCTCCTCCAATATCAACAAGAGTGGTACAGTTTTTGAAACTGGTTAACCTATATACAATGGACTACTACTACTCAGGCATAAAAACGAGTGAGATCTTGCCATTTGCAACAACATGGATGGACCTGGAGGGCATAATGCTAAGTGAAATAAGTAAAAAAAAATTATATGATTTCACTCATATGTGGGATTGAAGAAACAGAACAACAACAAAAAGAAACAAACAAAAAAACAGACTCTTAAATACAGAGAACACACTGGTGGTTGCCAGAGGGGAGGTGGGCGGGAGGTGTTAAACAGATAAAGAGGACCAAGAATACACTTATCCTGATGAGCACTGAGTAATGTATAGAATTGTTGAGTTATTATACTATACACCAGAAGCTAATATAACAATGTGTGTTCACTATACTTCAATGAAAAATAAAATTAAAATTAATTTTTAAAAATTGATTAACCTATATTGACACATAATTATCACCCAGAGTCCATACTTCAATTAGGGTTCACTCTTGGTGTTTTACATTGCATGGGTTTGGGAAAATTTATAGTGACGTGCATCCACCATTATAGTATCATACAGACTAGTTTGCCCTAAAAATCCTCTGTGCTCCACCTAGTCATCCCTCCCTCCTAATCCCTGGCAACCACTTCCATTTTTTACTATGTCCATAGTTCGGCCTTTTCCAGAATGTCATATAGTTGTAATCACATAGTATGTAGCCTTTTTAAATTGGCTTTGTTCACTTAATAATATGAATTTAAGATTCCTCCATGTCTTTTCATGGCTTGATAACTCACCACCTTTTAGTGCTGAATAATATTCCATTGTCTGGGTATACCACTGTTTATCCATTCATCTAATGAAAGACATCTTTTTAAAAAGTAATTTACTTATTTGAAAGAGAGAGAGAGCGCACACATGAGAGAACAGGAGCTGGGGGGGAGGGGCAGAGGGAGAAGGAAAAGCAGACTCCCCACTGAGCAGGGAGCTTATGTAGGGCTCGATCCCAGGACCCTGAGATCATGACCTGAGCCGAAAGCAGATGCTCAACCAACTGAACCACCCAGGCACCCCTGAAAGACATCTTGGTTGCTTCCAAGTTTGGGCAATTATGAATAAGCTGCTAAAAAACATTTGTGTGCATGTTTTTGTGTAGACATAGTTCTTACTTATTTGAGTAAATACTAAGGAGCATGCTTGCTGGATCACATAGCAAGAGTGTGTTTACTTTTGTGTGAAACTGCCAAACTGTCTTCCAACATGGCAGTACCATTTTGCATTCCCACCAGCAATGTATGAGACTTCCTGTTGCTCTGCATCTTCACCAGCATTTAGTGTTGTCAGTGTTCTGGATTTTGGCTCTTCTAACAAATATGTAATGGTATCTCATTGTTGTTTTAATTTGTATTTCCTTAATGACATATGATGTGGAGCATCTTTTCTTATGCTTATTTACCACTTGAATATCTTTTTTGATGAGGTGTCTGTTCATGTCTTTTGCCCATTTTTTTTAAAGATTTTATTTATTTATTTGACAGAGAGAGAGAGAGCGAGAGCAGGAACACAAGCAGGGGGAGTGGGAGAGGGAGAAGCAGGCTTCCTGCTGAACAGGGAGCCCACTGTGGGACTCGATCCCAGGACCCTGGGATCATGACCTGAGCCGAAGGCAGACACTTAACGACTGAGCCACCCAGGTGCCCTTTTGCCCATTTTTTAATTTGCTCGTTTTCTTATTGAGTTTTAAGAGTGTTTTGCATACTTTGGGATAACTGTCTTTTATCAGATGTTTCTTTTGCAAATATTTTCTCACAGTCTGTGGTTTGTCTTCTCATTTTCTTGATGGTGTCTTTTGAACAGCATAAATTTTTTAGTTTAATGAAATCCAGCTTATCAATTATTTCTTTCTTTGGTATTGTATCTAAAAGTCATCACCATGCCTAAAGTCATATAGATTTGTCCCTATGTTCTAGGAGTTTTATAGTTTTGGATTTTACATCTATTTTGAGTTAATTTTTGTGAAGGGTGTAGGATCTCTGTCTAGATTCATTTTTGC
Source organism: Neomonachus schauinslandi (assembly GCF_002201575.2). Taxonomy (NCBI): domain Eukaryota; kingdom Metazoa; phylum Chordata; class Mammalia; order Carnivora; family Phocidae; genus Neomonachus; species Neomonachus schauinslandi. The sequence goes on from NC_058419.1 coordinate 90,140,148, forward strand.
ATGTGGATATCCAGTTGTTTCGGCACCATTTGTTGAAAAGACTCTCTTTTCTCAGTACTATTGCCTTTGCTCCTTTGTCAAAGATCAGTTGACTATATTCCTATAGGCCTATCTGGGTTCTCTGCTCTGTTCCATTGATCTGTTGTTCTCTTCTTTTGCCAATACCACACTGTCCTAATTACTGTAGCTTTAGGGTAAGTCTAGAAGTTGGATAATGTTAATCCTCCAACTTTGTTCTTTTCCTTCAATATTGTGTTGTTATTTTGGGTCTTTTTTCTCTCCGTATAAACTTTAGAATCAGTTTGTCAATATTATTGGTCATTCGATTTTTGACACAGATGTCCAGACCATTCAATGGGAAAAGGATGGTCTTTTCATCAAATTATATTGGGAAAACTGAATATCCATATGGAAAAAAATGAAGTTGGACTCCCTTACCTTATACTATATATAAAAAATTAACTCACAATGGATCAAAGACCTAAAATATAAGAGCTGAAACCATAAGACTCTTAGAAGAAAACATAAGAGAAAAGTCCACGACATTGGATTTGGCAATGATTTCTTAAATATGACATCAAAACCATAGGCAATAAAGGAAAATATAAATTGAACATCATTAAAGTTAAAAACTTGTATGCATCAAAAGATACCATTAAGAAAGTGAAAAGACAACCCACAGAACAGGAGAAAATATTTGAAAATCATATATCTGAAAGAGGATTAATATCCAAAATATACAAAGAACTCCTACAACTCAACACTGACAACCAAAAAAATAACCCCAATTCAAAATGGGAAAAGGACTCGAATAGACATTTCTCCAAAGAAGAAAGGCAAATGGCCAATAAGCACCTGAAAGATGCTCAGCAGCATTAATCATTAGGGAAATTCAAATCAAAACCACAATGGATACCAGCATTAGGATGGCTATTATAAAAAAATAATAATAATAAGCAAACAAAAACAGAAAATAACAAGTGTTGTCAAGGATATGGAGAAATTAGAACTCTTGTGCATTGTTGGTGGAAAAGTAAAATAGTCATTATGGGAAACATTTTGGTGGTTCCTCAAAAAGTTAAACATAGAATTACCAAATGATTCAGTGATTCCAATTTTAGATATATACCCTAAAGAATTGAAAATAGAAACTCAGAGGTGCCTGGGTGGCTCAGTTGGTTAAGTGTCTGCCTTTGGCTCAGGTCATGATCTCAGGGTCCTGGGATCAAGTTCCGCATCGGGCTCCCTGCTCAGCAGGGAGCCTGCTTCTCCCATTGCCTGCCATTCCCCCTGCTTGTATTTTCTCTCTCTCTCTTTCCGACAAATAAATAAATAAAATCTTTTTAAAAAAAAAAAAAGAAAAGAAAGAAAACAGAAACTCAGATACTTGCACATCAATGTTCACAGCAACATTATTCACAATAGCCAAAAGGTGGAAGCAACTTACATGTCCATCAACAGAAAAAATGGATAAACAAAATGTGGTCTACACCATGGAATATTATTCAACCTTAAAAAAGAATGAAATGCTAGTACATGCTACAACATGGATGAACCTTAACAAATGAAATGAGTCAGGCACAAAAGGACAAATATTGTATGATTCTATTTATATACCTAGGATGAGCAAATCTGTAGAGACAGAAAGTAAAATAGAGGTTACCAAGGGCTGGGGGGAAGGGGAGTAGAGAGTTATCCTTTAATAAGTGAAGACTTTCAGTTTGAGATGATGAAAAAGTTCTGGAAATGGATAATGGTGATAGTTGTTTGCATTCCAAATATACTTAATGCCACTTAATTGTACTATTAAAATGATAAATTTTATATTATGCATATTTTACTACAATAAAAAATACTTGTATTTGAACTTAGATCTCAAAATATCTGAGACATTTGTTTAAAATTATAGTATCCTTATCTCATAGATGTGTATCTCAGAATGGACCTAGGTAGTAGAAGTACAACAACACATGCTTGAGATGAGAGACACTACAGAATTTATGGTTGAATCAGTGTGTCTGCCTGGGCAATACACCTAACCCCACTTCCCAGTGTGCCCACAGTCCAGTCTTTTGTTTAGAATTTCTCCCATTACAACAATATATTGAGAGCTAGGAATTGTGCTAGTCAAAGTCAAATGGCACATGTTCTCTGCTCTAGGTCAGGCATGCTGACCAGCATGCTAGATGCCATAAAAGAAGTGTGCATTGAAGCACAGAGGAAGTCCCACTGAGGCTGCTAAATCAGACTGAGCCTGGTCAGAAGAGGAGGTGGTACTTGATGCACAGTTTGGAGGAAGTAGGAACTAGCCAGGTGAAAACCTGAAGGAAGGCATTGCAAGAAAACAAAGAAACAACAACCTATGGGCCCCTATAAACACAACGGTCTAAGACTGGCATGTTCCAGAAGCTACAAGTAGTTCAATGTGCCTGGAGCAAAGGGCATGCCTAGAGCAGGGCAGTAGGGAGAAGTAAGGTAAAGAGGCAAGCAAGTGAGTAAAGCAAGATTAGCATGGAATTGTTCCTTGACCTTGACAGTTAGGGAAATTTACTGAAGGAATTTAAGACAAGGAGTGACAGATGATCTGAACTTCAAAATTAGTAGCAGCAACAAAGAGGGTAAACTAGAGGGGACTGGAAAATTAAAAGGCTCTGGCTATCATGGAGGTGAGAAGGTAAGGCAGGTCTGATCTAACTAAGGCAATGGCAAAAGAAGGAAGAGAAAGAGATAAAAGATATAAAGAAGGAATAACCTTTAAGACTTTGTGGCCCTGTGGATATCCGGCATGACAGAGAGGGACAGCTCTAGGATTCATTCATTCATTTATTCATTCTCTGTGTTTATTGAGTGTTCAATAATGCCAGGCATACTATTTTAGAATAACCCCCAGGCTTAGGTTGGATTACCCAGAAGCAGATCCCTGAGTTGAGGATTTGTTCACAAGAGATTTAATAAGAACCTGCTCTCCAGCAAGGCTGGGAAGGAAGTGGGGGAAGCAGGACAGAGATGAGGAGAAAGACAAGTCCTTCAGAGAGTAGTTGCATTCTGTCCCTGCGGGAGAACCCCAAAGTGTAAGTTATACCCCAGAGCTGTCTATATCTAAGGCAACAGAGCTGGGCTTTGGTATTCCTAGGTGGAACCCGCACAGTGTAACCTTTCTAAATGTATCTTAGCTCCTTTTTTTAAGTTTCTATGTATTTTTTCAACATATAAACGGTTGTACATAATTAATGTATACAACTTAAGTATGGTAAGTCTGGAGATAAGTATGCACCCGTGAAACCATCACCATAACTTATACCACAAACTTAATCCATCACCTCCAAAAATTTCTTCTCAAAAAACTAAAAATGGAGCTATCATATGATCCAGCAATCCCACTTCCTGGTATATATCCAAAGAATTGAAATCAGGATCTCAAAGAGATAAATGTGTCTTAACTCTTAACCTATTTGTCTTCCCTTTTTTAATCCTATGAGAGACCATTCCACCTCATTACATGATTTCCTCTCATTTCCACCCCTAAACTCAACCCTGTTAATCCTCACTATCACTCTTTAAAGTTTTCTTCCCTACCGTACTTCCACTAAGCTCAGGCAAACCTGCTCATTCATTCAACAGACATTGATGTAGAACTTGCTATATGCCAGTCACTGAATTAGGACCTGGAGGTAGGAGGAAAAACAAAGACAAATAAGACTCAAACCTTTAGCCATCTTTAGCCTCTGATGGCATCATGATGTTGTAGTAGGACCCCTAACTTTGTAATCAGATAGACAGACCCCCTTACTCACAGACAATCTTGGACCAATTCATATAACCTCTCTAAACCTCAGGTTTCTTAATCTGTAAAATGGGAATACTAATTCCCAATAATATTTCTTCCAAAAGAAAATCCCAAAAGATTTGAAAAAGATTAAACAATGTATGTAAAGCACCCAGCACAGTGTCTGGTACATTAGAAGTACCCAGGAAAAAGTTTTGCTAATTGTGGGGAGTTTTGGAAAAGGGAAAATGTTCTGTTCCCTTTCAAACAGTTGCAGCAACTACAGTACAATGGAAAATTAATCACCGGATGCCTGGGTGGCTCAGTTGGTTAAGTGACTGCCTTCGGCTCAGGTCATGATCCTGGAGTCCCAGGATCGAGTCCCGCATCGGGCTCCCTGCTCAGCGGGGAGTCTGCTTCTCCCTCTGACTCTTCCCCATCTCATGTGCTCTCTCTCTCTCTCATTCTCTCTTTCAAATAAATAAATAAAATCTTTAAAAAAAAAGAAAATTAATCACCAACTTGGAAGACCTGGGTTTGAGCTCAGCTCTAGTGCTTACCAGTGTCCTTGGACATATACACTCCACTTTCTTCATGGTAATTGATTTTTATCGATGCTTTAGAGGCTTTCTAGCATCTGATCCCCTTTCACATTTGACAGAGGGCAAGGGGTCCCAACTGTGTGACCCTAGGAGGAAGCAACTACAAAAGCCACAGAAGCCAGCGCTGCAGCTAGGACACAAGCACAGGACCAGGCTCAGCCAACCAGAGATCCCCTTCTAGGACTGAGCCAGCAAACAGAGGATTCTGGGACAGTGGAACCTACCATTTGGTGCGAGCAGTGATAGCAGCATCCAATAGCCCTGGCAGTGATGCCAACAGAGATAATTCAGGGTTCATGATCCAAAAGAAGTCCAAGATACCCTCTTCTGAAAATGAAGAGCATACTTATTTCACAGGGTTTGGGGGGAAATTGAATATGAAAAAACTGATCATGGGGCCTGGAGCATAATAGATGTCTAATAAATGTATCTTGAGTCTGTTTAGGAGGCTTTCCCAAGTTTCTCAAAAAGGCTGAGAGTTTCTGGACTGCTCCACCTAAACATAGAGTTCCCAAGGACAATTTTTCCGTCTCCCATCCGAGTTATGTATTTCTCATCCCAGTTATGTATTCCTCCTTACTCTCCACTCCAAGTTCAAAGTACACTTAACTCTGATATGCAGAAGAATTCCGTTCATTATCTCCAGTATTTGTACATTTTGTCTTGCTCTCTGGTTAAAAAGTAACTAGTTTATCTGGTGCTTTCTGAAAGGTAAGATTGGAAGGTTTCAGAAATAGCTTCCTGCCTTCTAGTTTAAGGTCCAGGTGAAGGAGAGAAAATCCACAACCACAGAAATCATCTCAACAGCTACAATGAAACAGACAGCTAAGTGCTGGATGTGATCTATGCCAGCAAATATCATCACAAAATAAAAGTCCTGCAAGACAATGCTCTGTGCATAAAGGTATTCACTAGGCTCTATTTCCTGACCCTCTTCCTTGGCTCCTTAAAGTTTTTTTATGGGAAATCTCTTTCATTCTTTCAGTCCCAGCCATCCCCTCCAAGCTGGTGGCCCTCCAAGCCACAATGCCCCATTTCCACCCACCTATTGTGCACCCCCACCTGGTTCCACCCGCACCTCTACTCAGTACCTAAAACACTGAACTCACTATCTCCTACCTATCCCTACCCCTTTGCCCAAACCACTCCCTCTTCTGATTTTTTTTTTTTTATTTATGATTGTACCATTTTCCCAATCACCCAGGCTGCAGTCCTTGGTGTTATATCTATTTCTTTCTCCTCCTTCTCCTATAACCCATGCTTTGCATGGACGTTCATATCCATCCCGCCCACCCTTCCATTCCCACTGCCACCACCCTGGTTAAGGCCCAGGTGCTTTTTTTTTTTAATCTCTCAGTGGTAACAATAGCTTCCTAGTTAGCCTTTAGTGTTTCTCCCTTCTTCCCTGGCTATGTGCTCTCCTCCTTACGGACCTTACTTAACTGATTAAACATTGTCTATTCAAGCCAACGAACATTTATTACAAACCTAATTGTGCATAAAACTATTCTAGGTGTTCTCTAAGATTCAATAATTGAAAAAGATAACCCTTAATTGGAAGAAAACATAGCTTGTCTTTAAATTAAAGTTATTTTTGTATTTAACAACTACCTTGAGAGAAGTATACACACACACATACATACAAAACATTATCAGTGTTTAAAGAGAGGGATAAATGGGTTTGGTGTAAATTTTAAAGACATACTTGAAGAACTCTGTTTCTATGGACTTAATGTTTTCCCCCAAAACTCATATGTTAAAATTGTAAGCCCCAAGGTGATGGTAGTAGGAGGTGGGGACTCTGGGAGGTGATTAGGTCATGAGGGTGGAGTGACCTTGGAAAGCTCCCTTGCCCCTTCTGCCACATGTGGTTACAGTGAAAGGGTGGCCTCCAGAACTTGGACTTGATCTTGGACTTTCCAGCCTCCAGAACTGTGAGAAATTCTCATTCTTTATAAGCCACATGATCTATGGCACTTTTGTTATAGCAGCCCAAGACGGGGTGCTATAGAGACGGAGATATCCATCATTTGTACAAGATCTTTGAATATGAATAGGATTTGGATTGGTGGTGTTGAGTAAAAGGACATTAAGGAGAAGGGGGTCACATTATGAAAGATCTTGGGGTGGGAGCATGTTGGGGGGGGTGCATTTCAAGGAACTGCAAAGTCCAGTTAGAATAATTAGATAGAAGAAGGAAGTTACTGAGAGGTGAGCTGGGAAAAGTTGGGAGGGCCCATATAATGAGCATCTTTGAAGGTCAACCTGACAAATTTATACTTCAGTCCCTCTACATTGTCTAATAGGTTTGGGACATTTTGCTTGTTTTTAAGGATATTGGAGATTTTCAATCATGGAAGTTACCCAGGCAAAGCTTTTAGTCTAAGTCATGGCCCATGGGAGGTTTGGTGAGAAGGGACTGGAAGCAAAGAAGTGAGTTACGAAGCTTTTGCATTGTCACAGGTCAGAGGCAATGAAGACCTGAACTAGGGCAGTGGTGTGAAAATGAAAAGAAGAAAAATGCAAAAGGCATCATGAAGGTGAATCTGCAAGACCCAACAAATCATTCGAGGTGAAAGATAATGGAAAAGGAGAGTCCAGGATGACTCCAGGTTGACTTTGAGAGTGGAAACTCCATTAATAGATATATGGGTGTCAGGATGTACTCAGGATTTAAGATGCTGTGGTTAGGGTGATATATCAAATCTTAGTTTGGCATTTATGGCAATAGAGTCTCAGCAGGAAACAGAATTCATCCAAATTATTCAAATGAAGAGACTTAATGAAGGGACTATTTACAGACATGTGGTTAATGTCAAGGGAACTAGCAATGGATGTTGAGACAGAGGCTAGCAACAATGAATGGGAAGCTGTTAGCACTCCCTAAGGCTGAAGGGACAGAAGGAAGGTATACTCTTACCAGAGCCTACTGAGAGCTGGAACCAGAGAAGAACCACTGTTTGGTGGGAGCTGAGATTAAGGAGGTGTGCAGATATTGCATGAAAGCAAGGAAGGAGTAGGGAGAAATGCCCTGAGCCCTCTATTCCCTCCTGCCAATCTCTTCTTGGTGCCTTCTATCAGAGCTTTGGAAAGAGAGTCCCAGGGTCAGCCTCCTTAGGCACAGAGCAGGAAAGAGAAGAGCAAAAAAAGAAAACCCGGATAAAACTGAGAATAATATAGAGAAAAAGCCAACACAACAGTTTTCCAAAATCTGCCTTTAAGTATTCCCTACTATGCTTTTTTACTTCCCTGTCTCCTTGTATTTGTTCACGCTGTTCCTTCTGCCTGGAATATCTTCTTTCTCTCTTGAAGTCTTACCTATCCTCCAAATCCTAAGCTCAAAATATCTTCCCTCCAAGAATACTTTCCTAATTAGTTCCAATCAGAGGTGATCTTTCTTATGTCTAAATACTCAGACTCCTTGTACTGTTCCTTCTGTGTTCATGAAAGGCTACCTTGAGTTAATTACTTATGTACATCTTTTACTGTCTTAGAGAAAATAAGCTCAATAAGTATAAAAATCCTGTTTCATTCATCATATCACTCAAAAAGTCTACCATAAAGTTTTACTCGTGGTAGGGACTCAACAAACAATTTGGGAAGACATGAGTAGGAACTGAACTTTTTGCTTTTATCCCAGTCATTTGACTCGCAATTGCCCTTTACCACCCCCCTTATTCTTTCCCCTCTCAAATATCCATTAATATAAGCTGCAGACCACCCATCAAACCTAAAAGCAAAACAGAACAGCTCAAAAAATATCCAGGAATCTGGAAAAGGACATGGTTAGAGTAAATGCTGAGTAGGAAACTTCCTGTTTCTTTTATTGAAGAACTTAAGCAAGAGCATCTAGTACAATGGTTACACAGAGTAAGCACACAATAAATATTAGATGGCTGAATGGATGGATGGGTGGTTGAAAGAATGGATGGGGGGAGGGACAATGTCAAAGAATCTTTTACTTAATAATTTAGAGAGGCTGGCTATCAATTCTCGTTCTTCATATCTTAAAAATAAGAATGTAACTTTTTACTTATTCCTTTTTAACATTCATTTCAACTCAACAACTGAATATTAGGCAGGGCTCTAAGGATCTTACCTATTATGAAAATGAGTAGGTCCTGAGAGCCTGCCAAGACAGAAAGGATTCAGGGTGAACGTTGAAAAGACAGTCAACAGAGGCAACATCTCTGTCTTTAGAAGTCAGACTGAGACACTCAAGAGTAAAGGGGTCATTCCAGTGGAAGAAAATGGTGACAACAGCAAAGATTGCTCTGCTCTCTTGGTTGCCTGGAGGCAATGCTACAGAATAGTCAAAGCCGGAAGCGTCAGGGAAAACCTGGTCAACGGGGCTCCTAGGCATGGAGGTAAGCACGTGTCAGCCGCTTAGATTACCTCTTCGGCAGTAGGGATCTTAGGTTAAGAATTTTAGAGATCTTTTTCAGAAGTCCTCATCCAATGTTCTGCTTCTTTCTATGACTTACCGCTCAGGATTTAAATGTTTCATTTGTATTCTGTATACGGCTTCTTGCTTCTCATGCGTTTGTTTGTTCTCTTATTGTCATGCATCTTTGTATTCATCAGAAAATGCCCTAAATTTTTGCTTTATAAAGAAGGTAAAATTCTGACTTCTATCCGGTAGGCACTATACTCTAGGAAATGACTTCATGGAAACACTCTAAACTAGCGGTTACACACAGCAGAATGTGCGTAAGCAGCTGTCTCCATGGGTGTTAATTGTAACATGTCAATGAAAGACCTGGTTCCTAAGGCTGGGGGGTTGAGCCTCCCGCTGCTGCCAAGTGCCGTAATGTTCAACAGGGACATAATTTTTGACACTGGCAATTTAGAATTCTGTGGCTACCCTCACTAGGGGACTCAGAAAGACATAAGATAAGAAAAATATGCTGAATTTATTTAAAATGTATACCACCCATTAGAGGCAGAATGGGGAGGTGGATAGGACACCAGATGGAAATATAGGATGAAACAACAACTCCGTGTTTTAAGAACAGCAAGTGGCCCATTGAGGCTGAAATATCTGAAAAGGGTAGGGAAGTGCTGGAGGATGAGGTCAAAAAAAGTAGGATGGGATTCTGCTCTTTGGGGACTTGAGTACCAAGGCCAGGAGCCAGTACTTAATTTGACAGACAATGGGGAGCCATAGATGACGGGATGGGTTTTTGTTTTGTTTTGTTTTTGAGCAATTAACTAATGTGATTAGAGCTGCTTAATTAATTATCAATGCATGGGCTAGATTTAATTAAGGAGATAGAGGAGACCCAGAAAACAAATTAGGAGAATATAATTAGAGACAGCTAGCTGACCAATAAAAATCTATCCATACCTTTTATGGTGTAGAATGGGTGCTTGAGAGTGGCTACCCAACTGGACTACATTAACTAGTACCCCTGCATGCTGCGTTTGAGAGGGAATCATGTGATTAATTCTCGCCAATGGCATGTAAGCCGAGCTGATGATCATCACTTCCAGATTAAGGTGGTGAAGTGTGCATGATCCTCCATGCTTTCTTTTTCCCCCTCTGCCAGCCCCTTGATGCCCTGGCAAATTTGAAGCCAGAAGGCAGTAAAACTGTAAGATGGAAGCACAGACCTTTTCCAGATTCTGGAGAATTTTTAAATGTATGGGAACTTGTTTGGGACCACTTAGTTTAGTGACAGCATGAAGCTCACAAGCCATAAATCATAGACTTCACTCATAGGGAAGCTAATTTGTTTGCACAGAGAAACACTGAAAGCTACCTTCTTGACATTCCTATCTTTCTCTGTCCCAGGTCTTTCTTGTTATCTCTCACCCTAACATCTTGTCCCAAGGAGGACCTGATGAAGTCGTGTGCCTCAGTTATTTAAACCCTTGTAGAATTTAGAGAAGAATTGATTTTTTTTTTACTCATTTATGGCAGAATAAGGAGTCAATTGAACAATTCAATGGCCCATGAGGAGATCTCACCCTAAATACCCTATATTATCTGAACTTCAAGCACCTAGAGATTCATTTACTTAAAACACAAATACACACACACTCAAACACTTTCCTAGGCTAAATTTCAATGGGTTTGCCCCAATTTCTGGGAAAATCTCATGGCCTGCAGCAGAAGAGCTGAACCAAAATGGCCATGTACAATATCACTTATCGGTGTAAGTGAGTTGGGCAGGACCAGGCAGAGGACCCGAGACTGGTCAGTACCCTCAAGACCTCCAGCCTTCAAGCCAAAATTTCCTAAGAAAATCAAAGTGCCTCACTCCATAAAGGCTCTTGGAGAGCCCTGAGTGCCTGACAGTATCATGGGAATCAAAAGTCAATCAAAAGGAGGGCAAGAGCAGGTAAGAGCCGAGTCAAGGTAGATCCTTGTGTGAATCAAAGATGATGCACAGAAAGGAAAGAATTGCAAGACAAAGAGAGATTTGCTCCTAGAACCCCACCGATTGCTGATGTGTTTCCTCTCTTCATTTCTAGTGCTAGGATATCCAAACAATAAATTCCCCTTTTCTTAGGGTAACTTGAGGGAGGGAGTTTAAAAGTCAAACCAGCACAACATTTAAACAAGCTTACAGAAAAGACTGCCATACTTAAATCACCAATACTGATGTTGCTCTAAATTCCCTCCCAATTTTTATCAATATACAGGATATATATATATTTTTTTTACTTAGTTATAACCAGTATAAGCATTCTATTCTTTGTCCTTTTTTGTTTAACATTGTATTGTATACATATTTCCAAGTAGCAATATGCTCACATCATTTTTTTCCATCTATGTATCATGCTCATGTATGTCTAGTTTGAAATTATTTGGGTAGTTTTCTATGACTCATTATGAATAAACAGTGCTATGTACATCTTTGGACAAATTTCTTTTTTTTAATTTCACTGGGATTTCTTCCCAATGGGGGATAACCAGGTTGAAAGATACAAACAGTATTTTCATTCTTATGATTTGGTGCCAAATTGCTCTTCATATAGATACACATCTTGTTGAAAATGTAAATAACCGAAAATATATTAAATTTTGCATTTAAAAGGAATGGAGACATTTATAAACCTATCCTAAAGAAATGATCAAAGATACACAAAATGGTTTATGAAACAAGATAGTCATCATACTACTATTTATAACACTGAAAACACAAAAACCAAAATATTCAGACCACCTGGGAATGTCCAAGTAAATTATGATATATCTATAGATAGAGTACATAGGTGGATTTTTTATTGCCATAAAAGTGATGTTTTCAAGGAATATTGAATGACATAAGAAATGCTTATGATATAAAGGCAGGGGAGAAATGCATTACCAAACAATAACCATTATAATTCTAACTGTATAAAGAGAAAAAAATTATCTGCAAATATATGCATACAAAAAGACTGCAAACAAATATACAATAATGTTAATAGCAGAATTCTAGGCATAAAGTGATACAAAGCAATAGTGAAGTTGAACAGGCTATTGGTCAGTCAAATATGAGTGTGAACTTTCCTTCTAACTTAACTGTAAAGCATGTGCGTGTTAGGGCTGTAATAAGAGTGAGGAACTAAGAAGATCCAGGACACAGGAGAACATTTTAGAGCTTGAAGAGGAATGGTCTAGGGGCACCTGGGTGGCTCAGATGGTTGGGCGTCTGCCTTCAGCTCAGGGCATGATCTCAAGGTCCTGGGATCGAGCCCCATATCGGGCTCCTGGCTCGGCAGGGAGTTTGCTTCTCCCTCTCCCTCTGCCTCTCTCCCCTGCTCATATTCCCTCTCTCTCTATCTCTCTCTCTCTGTCACATGAATAAAAAAAAATAAAAAAAAAAAAAAGAGGAATGGTCTAGTGCGCGAGCTCCAATCCAGAGGCTTTCTTTTGTCAGTAAGTTCCAACAATAAATTTTTTGACCTTTGTCATTTACCACTGTGGTATAATAAAGAGTATATCTAGTCTTTGTCCCCCATTCCCGACCTAGAGGTTCAAAAATCCTTAGAATTTCCTGATAAGAGTGTCTTTTGCTATACCTAAGGTGCCTCTCTCATTCATACCTGAGTTCATGTTAATGAAATGACTCACGGTGGGTCTCTAGATAACTTCAGGATGGGATTGGTGACCAGAAAGACCAAGCATATGATTAGAGGATTGGAACTTTCAGCCCCACCCCCACCCCACCTCTAAGGAGGGGTGGGAAGCTGGAGATTGGGTTCAGTCATGTGACCAACAATTTAATCCATCATGTTACATAATTAAATGGTGAACACATGGATGCTCCTGGAAGGTAGTGTGCCCTGATTCCACAAGGAAAGCGTATAGAAGCTCTACGCCACCGGCCCCCCAGACTTGTCCAATTCATCTCCTTTCGTTTGGCTGTTCCTGAGTTGTATCCTCTACAATAAAACTGTAATCACAAGTGTAGCACTTTCCATGAGTTCTGTGAGTCATTCTAGTGAATTATTGAACCTGAAGGAAGGAGTGGTCATGGGAACTCCCAGATTTGTAGCGGGCCAGGCAGAAGTGCAGGTGGCTTGGGAACATCCAGGACTTGTGGTTGGCATCTGAAGTGGGAGAAGCCTTATAGGACTGAGCCCCTTAACCTGTAGGATCTGGGCTAACTCTACTTAGTGTCAGAATTTGAATTGAATTGAATTGAATTGAATTGAATTGAATTGAATTGAAGAACATCCAGTGGTGTCAGAGAACTGTTGTCAGAATATAGTCATCATCTACATATACAAAGGACAAAACAGTTCTCGAATATGTTTAAGGAAAATTGTATTAGGGTGGTGTTAGCTGCTAAAAGAGAGAAACCCCATAATCTCAGTGATTGAGTACAGTAGAAATTTACTTCTTATTCATAGGAAGTCCAAAATGTGTGTTCCTGAGTGGGTTTCCACATGGTCACTCAAGGACTCAGGCTACTTCCATCTTAGGTACTCTATATTCCTCCTAGGCCTCAGAGTCCTCCACACTCACCCAATAAATAGAAAAAAGAGCATGGGAAGTCATCCATGAGAAGTATCTGTGAGCCAAGCCCTGGCAGTGGTGCACTCACTTTCATTCACCTTTCATTGCCTAGAACTTGGACCACCTCTCACTACAAAGGATCTTGGGAAATGCACTCACACCTAGAAGAGGAAGTGGGTGTGATGAGCCAGCCAGTGTCTACCACAAGATCTAAAATAATTTCTTTATTCCTGAAAACAATAATCACATAATCTAGATTTGAACTTGATTAATCTCAGCGGCCAAGAAAGACAACTACAATCAGGTAAGTTCTTCACTGTCAAGTGCCATGCTAACGTATTTCCAAATGGGTCAGAACTACAGTGTTTCAGTTCAGTGTGAGAAAGATTTCTTCAGCAAAGGGGGTACAAAGATGACTAGACTTAGTCCTGCCCTGGAAGACCTTACCATCTAGTAGAGAAGCTTATAGACCAATGAAACTTTCTTTTCTTTCCTTTTTTTTTTTTGACTTACAAAAGTTCTATTTACACATCTGAAAAATATGGAATGCTTCACAAATTCACGTGCTATCCTTGGGCAAGGGCCATGCTAATCTTCTCTGTATCATTCCAATTTTAGTATATGTGCTGCCAAAGCAAGCACTGGAACTTTCCATTTTGCTTTCGTCCATTAAAACAATGTACAATCAATGCAGATGAAAAGTCCTTAGCAGGTAGGAGAAGAAAAGTTCAAAAGTAGAAATGCTTTAATAAATGCTGTTTCAATAGCACCTCAAAAATGAGCATACCATTCAAAGAAGTAGAGGGCATATTGATGGATGAATGAACAGATGTTCTAGTATAATTTCAGAGAAAATTATTTTAATTGATGTAAAACACATGACATATGATTTTGAAAAGTATGACTGACCTAAGGAAACAAGGGGAAAGCCACTTTTTAAAAACAACAAAATTCTTAGCTCGCAGAACAGGCAGTCCCCAACACAGGCGCTAGATGTGTTTGTTTATAAGTCACTTATTTGGAACTCACACTGCATTTTCCCTTAGAAGCAATGTCATGAAATGTTGTTTAGATTCCCGGGCAAAAGCAGAGCTGTGTGCCTCTTTAACCCATATTGTATCTGAAGGATTGCACTGCACTAAGAGTTCTAGTCCAACTGTAACTCAGCCCATCGTCATTTCTACAAGAAGAGGCATCTGGTCTCCAACTCAGAAAACTGCTCCCACGATTCCAGCAGAAGCAGGTGAAGAAGGGAAGATACTGTAGTCCAGTTGTGGCTGAAGCCACAACAGATTCCTTAAGATACCAGAATTCATTATGGAAGAAAGAGGCAAAGTTTCCATCATACAGGAAGTCACAAGGGATAGATGTTTTCTGGGCTTCTGTAGCTAGTTAACATCCATAGCTCCAGTATCTTTTGAAAGCCAGGAAGATCTCAGTTCACATTCTCACACAGCAAAAATCAGCTCTTGGGTTCACCCAGTCCCTACCCTATAATCATATACTTGCTCACTGAACTTATCTAAGTTTCCTGTCCAGCATGGTCAGTAGTGTTAAATGCTACAGAGAGCTAATGTAAGATAAGAACTGGAAAGCCCAGGGCTCAGTCAGTTAAGCATCTGCCTTCGGCTCAGGTCATGATCTCAGGGTCCTGGGATTGAGCCCTGCATCGGGCTCCCTGCTCAGCGGGGAGTCTGCTTGTCCCTCTCCCTCTGCCCCTCTCTCCCGCTCGTTCTCTCTCTCTCCTCTCTCTATCTCTCTCTCCCCATCTCTCAAATGAATAAAATCCTTAAAAAAAAAAAAAAAGAACTGGAAAGCCCTAAATTTACAGAGATGGGGTATAATACTGAGGGACTCCATCCCTAGCTTGTATCCATTATCTCTGTGGAGTTGTAGGTTCATTCCATCTCTTGAAAATAGAGCAGAGGACCTGGGGTAAGCAGATTGACATGGACAGTGTAGGCCAGGTGAAGTTAGAGGTCATCATCACGTGTGACATTGTCCTCAAGCTTGCACCACTTTCTGCAGCAGAGATTAGCCACTTGGGTGTCAAAGTGGAGAACCCAGAAACATCTCAATAGATTTTCATAAGAGAAGGTACTTATTAGAGATGTCCAGAATGTCCAAATTAGAGAGAAAAGGGCAGCTATACCCATCCAAAAGGGGACGAAGGAAGATATGCAAGATTTTTCTTCACAAGCCAGCATCGCTTGGTCTGTATGGGTCATTTTTTAACTCAGAATTTCCTTTATCAGATTTTTAATCTTCCAAGGCAACTTGAACCAATATTTCGCAGAACATGACAGACCTATGGAAATAAAATGAAGTTAAATTTTTTAAAATGAACTATTGTATCATAATGACATGGGCTAAAAGAGTTTTTCTGGGGGGTGACAAATGTTTCATTGGAGACTGTTTAAATCTTTTGGCAGTTTCATGTGACTAACATTTTTTTGGAGGAGAAACTGCTAAGCAAAAATGATCAAAGGTTTCTTTGGGATTTTTCCCAGAAAAAAAATGAGAATGACACAGAAACTATGATGAATAAAGAATTTAGGAGAGGGTGGATTACTTGAGGAATCTAGATGAAAATTATGGTCAAATGAAAAAGCCTGCTTGGACAAAAATGACTCCCAATTTGTAAATGGTTAATTTTAAGTATTTTGGTTCCTTTTGTATTTGTGTACATTTTATGCATGGGCAAGGAAAAATAAAACATCTAAATAAATTATAAAGCATAGGAATATAATAAAAATCAATGAAATCACTACCTAAGCACTGTAAGATTGTAAACAATTTCTATCTACTTATGCATTCTTTCCTAACTAATCCTCCTACCTCCCTACCAGAAGTATTTACTATCCTACATTTGGTTCACCATCCTAGTCCTCTTTTATAGTTTTATCAATAATATGTATGCACCTAAACACTATGGCATTAAGTTTCCTTATTTTGAGTATTAAAAAACTCAAAACTGTTTACCCACATGCAAGCCTTGAAAGTTGATTTTTTCACTTAAGATTATGCTTCCAAGAATAATACACATTGTTGCTTGGAGATACAGTCCATTCATTTTCACTGCTGTATAATATTCCATTTTATACACATAACATCTTTTAATCCATTCTTCTGTAGATCAATATGTGGAGATTTGGGGGCTTTTTTCACATGTGTATATACCCTGCAGCACTCTGTTTCTCTTTACTGTTTTCCATCTTTGTCTAATACACTGTTTAATCTGCCACTGAGTTTTTTAATCTCAACAATTATATATATATATATATTTTTAAGATTTAATTATTTTTTAAAAAGATTTAATTAATTATTTTGAGAGAGAGAGAGAGAGAGGATTCCAAGCAGACTCTCCACTGAGTGCAGAGCCCGACGCTGGGCCCAATCCCACCATCCCGAGACCATGACCCAAGCCGAAATCAAGAGTCAGTCGCTCAACCGACTAAGCCACCCAGGCGCCCCTCAACAATTATATTTTTTATTTCTCAGATTGAAATTTTTTTCAATTTTGTCTGGTCATTCCTGATAGAATCTTTTTTTTTTTTTTAAGATTTTATTTATTTATTTGACAGAGAGAGACACAGCGAGAGAGGGAACACCAGCAGGGGGAGTGGGAGAGGGAGAAGCAGGCTCCCTGCAGAGCAGGGAGCCCGACACGGGACTCAATCCCAGGACCCTGGGATCATGACCTGAGCTGAAGGCAGTCGCTTAACCAACTGAGCCACCCAGGCACCCAATTCCTGATAGAATCTTGTTGTATGCTTGGATTTACTGTGGGGCCCTTTATTTCCTTAAACATTTCATACCCAATTATTCTATGCTCAGTATCTGATCATTTTAATATCTACATCCTTAAAGGGTCCAAATCTATTATTTGTTGTTCCTGCTGGTTTTCAGCCATTCTGAATTGCCTTCCAATGGGTTTCATAATCTTTGGGAGCTCTTTGTTTCAATTGCATCATCGGGAGTTTTGTGGACAAAATTTGGCAAAGCTTTTCTCTAGAGAGTGTTTGCTTCTGCTTCTTCCAGAAGCCAAGAGCTTACTTCAGCCTGAAGGGCTTGGCTCAGTGCAGGAATTCCTGGATCATCTTCCATACCTTCTGATTGTCCCAAGGCTCAATATCCCAGCAGCAGTGCTTCTATTACCACATAACTTCAGGGAAAATCTGCCTCTCACCACAGCTCACTTCCCTGGTCCCAGTTCCCTGCCATTCTGGTTCCAGTTCATGGTATATTCGGAGTGCTCCCTGAAGATATCCCTTCCTCTAGAAAGAAAAGCACTGTCTCAGAAAGTATGTTCTATGCAGAATGTGACTGCTCTGAAGCAGCAGGCTTCTTCAAAGCTCTTATTTAGCCATAATGCCAGAAGCAGACATCAAAGTGATTAATCTTTTTCAATAGTCCTATTTAATTCATACCAACTAATTCAGTTCATCTAACATTTATCGAATGCATACTATGTGCCAAGCAATGTTCTAGGTGCTGGAGATATAAAAATAAAACTGTTTATTGGTAAACTACTCCACGAGCATCCCTCACTCAAAAAGCATTTTTTTCTTCTTTACTTTTATATATTTTAAATTTATTAACCTATTTGAAAACTATTATTAACAAAGTAAATATCATGTCTAAAGTTAAACTCTGTCTTTGCTAAACCGATTCCTTCTCCATTACTCTACTTTCTGCTCATGGTACTCGTGTTTTTTGGTTTTTTTTTTTAACAAGGAATAAAAATCTCAAAAGAACTTTGACTCCTTCCTCTCCTTCCCTCCATACATCAAAGTAGTCCCAGAGAACTTCCTATGAATGCTTCTCTGCCAACATCTCTTCCATCATTTCCCCTCTTTCCCTTTCCCATGAACTCTTACTACCACACACCTGGATTCTTGAAATCGCATTCTCCTTCTTCTCCCTGTCTTTTCTTTTTCTAGTAAACACTCCATATTTTTACCAGACCAGTTTCCTTAAGCACAGCCCTAACCACGTGATTCATATCCATAAAATTCTCCAATGCATTTGCATTGCCTACCTTACTATTTCTCAAATCTTAGTAATTCATGGATAACCCTTTAAGGCGGAAATTTTTTTAACCATTTTTATCAATATTTTGCTTACAGAAAATATAGAAGTGTCATCAACTCTTTATGTTTAGACGTCTTATACAGTTCTAAACTAAAATAACTTTATAAATGAAATAAAAACTACCAAACCAATAAATGTCAAATTAACATGAATTTAGGGACACTGGGCTGGCTCAGCCAGTAGAGCATGCAACTCTTGATCTCGAGGTCATGAGTTTGATCCCCATGTTGGGCATAGAACCTACTTAAAAAATTAAAATAAGAAAAAAATTTAATTTAATTTAAAAATCTTTTCAAACAACATGAATTTAACATGACCAATGATAACTGGCTCAAACTAAATTATCATCTTAAACATAAGGACAGCACGTATGTTATGGCACAAGTCTGGTTGGTTGTTGGCACTATTGTTGTTTGGCACACCTATATTGCAATGCACCTGTGATGACTAAATCCTCCTACTTCTGAATTCAAAGCCCTGGGACATCTTCATTGTACACTGGTGATGTCATTTGGCTTAAACCGGGGCAAAACGTCAGGATCATTCATTTTCTCCAACTGCCTCTGATTGCCCAGGGTGTGCTAATAAAACAACCCAGTGGTACTATTTGATACTCTCTAATCACTGAAGCCAGCATAGTTTTGAAATGTCATGGCTGTTCTCAGTCTAAAGGTGAATGTTCAGGTCATCCAAATTACATCAAATTTCTTTTTAGATGATAGTCTAAAAAAAATATAACTTTCTCAGTTCTCATAGACCTTATTTGGCCAATGATATGCATCACTTCTGAACAAAAGCTTTAAATGATATGGCATGACTTTCCATATTCTTCTTCTGCCCTGCCAACCAGAAATGTTCCAGATGGATGCTGTAGCAATATCTTGGGTCCTAGAGTGAAGCAGAGCCACAGCAGACCCATAATGTACATGTAATATGAATGAGAAATAATCCTTTATTATTATAAAAATAGTCTAAAAGAAAGGACATGAATCTTGTAGGTCTGTAGTTCTCATTTTAAGAATCACTGGCAAAGAAAAAAAAAAAAGAAGCAATCACATCAGCATTTTAAAAGGCTTGGGTACTCTGCCCCAATCAACATTTCCCAAATACCAAATACTCCCTTTTCACTCCCTAAACAGGGCCTATATTTTCTTACCATTGAGCTTTTGCTCATGGAATTATCTCTGCCTAGACATTCCTTTCCTCCCTCCTCACCTCTGCTCCCTGTATACATTCAAATAATTCTTCTTCAACCGCCGCTGTGGAATATCCACTGCACATTATACCCCTTTGAGGACATATATCACATCTTTCCTTCTATTTTTTACTTTTTCTGTATGTACCTTCTCTTACCTACCAGATTCTCTCCTGGAGAGTTGCAATGAGTCTTTGACACCTTTGTATTCCTGCCAGTGCCTAGGACAATGTGTTGTTTATACTAAATGCTCAATAAACTGTTATTTAATCCTTATTAATAAGAGTTTAACAGCAAAAACATTAAGATTGCTGAAGATGACAAATCCAGACCATGCAACTTTCTTTGTAATGCAGCTGCAAAAACTGCTGTCTTACAATGACTGATTGTGTTTTTGAACAGTTGTAAAACATTAGCTATGGAAAACGCCACAAAGGCAGAACGAATTTATCTGGTACTTCGTTAAAATTCCACACAGCATGAGGCAAGAGAGGAATTATTCTAAAAGCTCATTCTTATGAATTAATTAATTAGCCCTCTCTACCTATAGAACAAAATTAATTTAGACATGAATATTGCTGGGAAAGTTCTTCAAAATGTAAACTTTTTCAAAGCTAGAAGTATGTTATTAAGCTTCATTAGGAGATTCAAAAATAGTGCAAAACAGTCCCCTTAAACATCAAGGTAATTTTACATCAGCCACCTTTGGGAGGTGAGGTTGGTGCAGACAAGCTGGGGAAAACAAATCTAGAAGAGAGAGGAGGCATTAGAGTCCAGCGCCTTCAACTCTTTGCTCTCCCAGTCTTGCTTCAAAGCCCTTGACTGCTCTACAGCCCATGTCCCTCTAGACCCTGACTTCTCTTGACCTTGATTAACGGCCAGCCTGTCCTCCAATGCACAGCCCTCACTCACTGTTAGCTTCATGAGGATTGGGGCAGGAGCCAGAATAGAGTTCAGTCTTGCGCTACATTTCCTAAAACACTTCACTAAAGCTAGCCAAAACTCTGCTGCACAGTGTTCACCTCCAAAGCCACAGCAGGAGACTAATGCATTGACCCCCTTAGAGTCTCAGCAGATTGGGAATTAGGAAAAGGTCCCAAATACTCATATTCTGAGGGAGGCCTAGGGCATAAGCTGGCGATAGAAGAAGGGGACACAATGGTTATGAGCAAAGAAGCATCACGTGTACAGGTAGAGACTATTGTTATATTTAGGAAGCTATCACATGCTCAGTACCACTGGGGCATAGATGGAGGTGGAGGCGTGATGAAAGACAAGGCTTGGGAATATCACTATCAGATTTTTGTTTAGGAAAGGTCATTCTGAAATAAGGAGAGGTCAGGGAGATCACTTAGGAGGGGATTGCAGTAATATGGATGAGAAGTAATTCAGGGAAAACTGGGCCAGCAGCAGTGGAGAAGAGAAAAGTGGACAGATCCGAGAAATTCATGAAGATACAATTGAGGAATTAATCGCTATGTTGGCAGGTGAGGGATGCCATGTTAAAACTAGGCTGAATCTCTTTAAAAAAAAAAAGGGGGGGGGCGCCTGGGTGGCTCAGTCATTAAGCGTCTGCCTTCGGCTCAGGTCATGATCTCAGGGTCCTGGGATCGAGCCCCGCATCGGGCTCCCCACTCCGTGGGAAGCCTGCTTCTCCTTCTCCCCCTCCCCCTGCTTGTGTTCCCTCTCGCTGTGTCTCTCTCTGTCAAATAAATAAATAAAATCTTTAAAAAAAAAAAAAAACTAGGCTGAACGGTCAAGTGGAACAAAACCAGTGTGTTAAAAGGCATTGGATTCTGGACATGCCATGGGAATAATTTCCCTCTGTTAGTCAAATCTGATACCATTCTGAATTGAATTAACTTCCCCAACCTAAGCGACAGATCCAGGATATTTGCTATTCCATCCAAGTCGCCAACACTCTAACAACTCCACTGCCCAATCACTTCAATTTCTGGTTCTTGATCCTCCTCCTGTCCAGATCTCTGGTGCAGAAACCTCACTTGTGCTTCTGGCCCATTGTTTGCCCTGGAATCTTTCTCTACCTCAGCCTGGGGAACAGAAAATGCTGATCTGCTTAAGTCAACAAAGGTCATCCCTGAAGCTTGGAATGGGGCCAGCTATCCCCAGCATACTTGGGCTGTGCAAGAGAGGGTACAGTTAGAGGAAGGGGAAAAGGGTAATGTATCTCTTATAAATATTCTCCCACCTGCCTATTAAAATTCTACTCGCTCTTCAAGACTCAGATGCTACCTCTTTAAAGAAGTCTTCCCAGATTCCACCATCACACCACCCCCCAAACTTGAGGTGATTCTCCCTCTTATATATATTTTTTAATATTTTCTAACCTATCTTCACATACTTACATAGTCTATAATTTATAGTAGCCATATGACTACATGTGTTCTATCTCCCACTAGCTTATAAATCTCTGGAAGCTAAGAACAATGTCTTCCTGATCTCTCATTTATTCATTCAACAAATATTTGAATGATTAAAGGAACAAAGGAATGAATCTCTTTGCTCCCCAGTTCCTTATATATAACAAAGGCCTTCCTCAACGAATCTTCCCACAGCTATTAAAAGGCTACTTTTGATAGTCATGATTGTCACCTCCTTCTTCTGGGCTAGGAACAAAAGTGCAAATAGCCAAAATAAAGAATTGAAATAGTAAAAAGAAGAGTTTGGAAGAAGGGGCTTAGACTCAATTGATGTTCCTCTTTCTTTCACATTGCTTTTTCCATTCTTTAAAAAGTAATTGCTTTGAACCACTGATAAAAACCCAAAGGCTTCTGGATTTTTATAGCCCAATTTGAGGCAAACAATTTTTCTTCACCCTGTCAAATCTCTTCTCTATAAATACATTAAATATATTCACCTTATTTTTCTTCCCATCAATATAAGTGTAAGTAAAATGATTTACAAAACAATGGTCTGTAATAGTTCGCCAATATGTGACACATATTTGAAGCACTGTCATAATGGAATTTTTAAGTAATTAAAATTATTTCACGACTAATTAACAACAGTTTAAAACCCCATAAAGCATTCCAACTTAAGCATTTCTATTCATACTCCATCTGCCAAATATTAAGTAGAACAGTACAAAAATAGGAGAGGGGAAGCCATTTCCAATTATACCCCTATTTTTTTTACTTATTTAGGGCAGTAGCTTAACTCAGATTACTTCTCTTGATTAATAGCATTTAATATATAAAAATGACTATAAACATTCATTATGAATGCAGAAGAAACACAGCTTTTTCTATTGAAAAAGCAAAATGGAACTATCCTGACTATTATATTTATCTAAACAAAGACAAAGACTAGTTAGAGAAAACATCTGTCTGAATAAAATCAGAAAATTCCCAAGAACATACTTAACTACTTCTAAACATGCCTTCAGAACAGACCCACCCATATATGTGTCTTGCAGTCCAGATGGAATAAGGAAATTTCCCAGCCCCTCCTGGCATTTATTTAAATGTTTGGCCATCTAGATACAAAATTCATCCAACAAATGAGAATGACTGTTCCAAAAATAAATGATTCAAGCCATCCTCTTACTTGTAGAAGTAACAACTGAATTCTTCATGTATTAAATCAAACTGTGCTAATGTTGTTTTTGTTCTAGAATCTGAAGACCTTCAGCCATTCAACAAACATTGACTGGGTTCCTGTCGTGACCAGGCAGGTACTAAGTGCTGCAAGTACAGAAAGATGAATAGGATATATCCTTCCCTTCAAGGATTAAGCGTCTTGGTAAGAGAGAAAGAATTTAATTATGAATAACTTTAATGCAATAACAGGAAATTGCAAGAGCAAAGTTATTCAAGTAAGGGTTTAAAACTGATGCTCTGATGGTAAACAGAACAAGTATCATTTATAGCTGGGAAAATTAAGGAAGAATTTCTGGAGGAAATACTATTTGACATAGAATGTGAAGGTTGGTTAAGATTTCAAGAAACAGCAGTATGAGGGACAAAGAAACAATGACAGGAAAAACAAATTATAAATGTACAATATGTAGCAGACACTGTCGGCACCCAACCCATACCCCATTGGGACTCGCTGTTCTCTACACACTACCCTCAGACACAGAGGTAGGGGAGTTGATTGATAAGTTCCTCAGCTTCCTCACCTATCAAGTAAGATGTTCTATACCCTCTCTGAGAGGTCCTCAGCAAGGCTGATCCCCAATTACCCACATTAACACACTTTTTGTTGGCTATTTTCTCTTTCTTGTCTCACTTCCCTATGTCCCTAGTAGTGCTTCCTGATATTATGTCTCAAATAAAATTCTCCACTCAGACATACACATAAGATATGCTTTAGGGGGGATCCAAACCAAAACACAATAACTCAGTCAGGTGGGGATGTCATTTAAGACTGACAGAATGATCTGTTATTTCACCAGTCACTAAAATAGAGCAGTATTTCAATGACTAAACAGCAATCACTAGGCTATCTGTGACCACTGATGTCTCCTCCTTGGAGATTTACAATACACATGAGGATAAAAATGGCATTGAAAACTCCAGCAGCAAAACAAAAACCTATTTAACATTGTTTAAGAGTTAAATAAACCTATTTGACACCTTTATTAACCTTCCAATTAAAGCCAGTTTGGAAAGTGCTGGAACTGATACCACACATTCCTAAAATTTATGAAATTTTATTTACTTTTCTTTCATGAGGACCAAGAACCAACTAAATCATGTTTGCTGGTATAATATTCAGAGTTTTAAGCCAAATTTTCATTTCACTAAAGTATATTTTAGTTTCTTTGCTGATGGCAGACTGATTTTTAAATGCCTTAACCTAAACAATATTTAATACTGTTCAGAGCTTCAGCTCACCTGGTTTTCTATGCACCAATGGCCTTGACCTAGTTTCCTGTGGGCAACACCTACATTCAGAGGTGAGAAAAAGGCTAATGAGGATTCTGGAAAGATGTCAGCAGAAATATACATCCCTGTCATCCAGTGCCTCACAATGCCAATCCAAATGTCTCTCACTTCTGAACAGGAGCATCCACAGGGTCCAGCAGATAGGTAGAGGCTGAAGAGAGTGGGGAAGGCCTAGATGGATAACTTACAGTCCTGAGGAAGGAGCTGTCACAGAACTTGGTTTCCCTCCAAACCAAACTAGAGTCCAGGAAATTCCTGTGGCAAAAAAACTCTAGAGGTAAGAACCAGAGCTTCTCAATGCCTAGAAGTAAGTTTGCTCCCTTTTAAAAGTCTCAGGACATATCCCACCTCAGAGTAAGGGTAGTACAAGCCATAGGGCATTGTCTAGGGAGGATCTGTAAGGGAACTGAATATGGAAGTGAGTCCTCCCTGCCAGAGAGGCTATAAGAGTCTGGTCTTTGAATCAGAAAAGAGTGAGCAGTGAAGCTTCATCCTGGTGCCTCCACACACTAGAGAAGAACTACAATACTGAAACAGAATTACTAAAGGACACAGGTAACAACATGGAGGAAAAGAAGGAATGCCTAGTAATAATCAACCATGGTTCAAAATAAGACTTTCTGGAACCAAGAAACATTATTTTTTTACTTTTTAAAATTCAGTGGATGGAATGAAAGAGAATATGATCACTTTTGAGATCCAAATTGATGGTCTAAAAGATAAAAAAGGAAACATACTACAAAACACAAAGCAATGGACTTCAACTTCCAGCCACAAAGGAGCAACTTGTCTTGGAATAACCTTCCTGCCAAGAACCATTTAAAAAGCTGGTGCAAATATACAAAGTATCTGTGTGAGGTCACTGAAAAATAACAAGGTAGGCAAGACTCCAGGGGTCAAAATTTCACAGAGGTGGGAGGTACATTGAGGTGAGGCCCTCAACTGCCTTTGACTTTTCCTTTAGTACATTTGCTAGTTCTCTACAATGGGAATAGAAGCCTAGGAGTAAACAGTGGTCAAGGCTTGTGGAAATCTCTTAGGGTTACAGAGAACATAGTCAAAATATGGTGTTGCCAAGGAGACCAGAAGTCAAATAGAAGAGAAGTGAACCCAAAAAACTCTAGAATCAATTTCTCCTCAAGATATTTACTGATTACTGTTTACTGATTCTTGAGTATGCATACTCAAGATGAGAGTCCCAGAAAAAACAAGAAGAAATCAAGATCTGGAGGGCTGAAAAGCTAATAAAATACATCAGAATTCTTAAGGAGGGCATGTGATGTGAGGAGCAATGAGTGTTATACGCAACCAATGAATTGTTGAACACTACATCTGAAACTAATGATGTTGGTTAATTGAATTTAAATATAAGAAAAGAAGATGTTAGTTGAAAAAATAAATAAAAACGATTTTATCTTCATGAAAGAAAAAAAATACATCAGAATTCTGATAGTATTAGGGAATCAGAGAATTAAGTTCAGGCTCAACTAAACAGGGAAGACCTTTTAAACAAAAAAGGCTTTAAATTGAGACTCCATAAGAAAAAAAGCCCTAAAACTAAGGGTGATACTCTACCAGTAAAAAGAAACTAAGAATAGACCAGCCATGACAAAGGCTAATACCTGCCATCACCTGGATCAAGGCGATCTTCCAGTGCTATGTCTACCTGCCAGGAGAAATTTAACATCAGCTGAAGTATCTATAATTTTTAATATACAGTGTCCTGCATCCAATTACAAGGAATTTTTTAACATGTCAAAAACCATGAATAAATGCATAAAATCAAGAGAAAAACCAGACAATAGAAGCAGATCAACAGATACTTCAAATATTGGAGTAATTAGACAGGCAACATAAATAACTGTGAATAATGGGCTTAAGAAAGCAGAGAAATGGATGACAAATTTCACCAGAGAATCAAAATCTATATACATACATCTAAAGGGTCAAATGGAATTCTAGAACTGAAAAACACATTCACTGAAATTAGGAATTCAATAGATGGATTTAATAGCAGAAGAGAGGACTGGTGAAGTGGAATATAGGTGAATATAAAATATCCACAATTGATAGAAAATTAAAATATGGAAAAATGCAGGAAATAAACATATGGAATAAGATTAAAGGATCTAAGGTGTATAAATTGAAGTCTCAGGAAAAGAGACAAAACAAAAACAATGATTGAAGAAATATTGGCCAAGATTTTCCAAAACAAAAAATGACATGAAAATTTCAATTCAAGAATCAGTATAGACTCCTAGCAGGATAAATACAAAGGAGCTGTGTAAGTCTCCTAAAAGTCTAACCCCTTTCCAAAAGGAAGATGTTAAAAGCTTCCAGAGGGGAAAAAAAGACATATTGTTATCAAAATAGCAATAACACCAACAACTATCTTTTCAAAAGAAACCACAGAAGCCAGAAGACAATGGAATGACATCTTTATAAAATACTTAAAGAGAAAAGTACCAACATAGATTTCACCCAGTGTAGTGACAGCTACACTGGGTAAAACTATTTTGAAACATAAAGTAAAATAAGTGTTATGATAAATAAGAATGTCAATTCCAGCAAAACTTCACTAAAAGAAATACTGAAGGGAGTTATTCAGATGAAAGGAGAATGAAACATCAGTAACATGAAAAGGCAGAGGAGAACAAATAGCATTGAAGAGTTATAAAGTTCTTACAATGTTCGGGAAATAATAAAAGCATTTGTTTAAACTGTAATTTGTCCAGTGTGCATGTTATAATCTATCTATGGGATAGACAGCTGTCTCTTTCCGTGTTCTTCTGTGGAAAACCAGTTGGCTTACACTTTAGCCTATATCTCCAATGAGTCTATCAATCTTCTCCCAACTGACTTTTACCACAGCTTCCACTGTTTTTGTGAGTCTCTTAGGATGAAATTTCTTCACATCTGTGGCAAATCAAATAAGATCCTTTGGAGGAAGATTTGAAGCTCTCTGTTCTATGGTCTGCTTCTCTCCCTTGCCCCAAATTCTGAACCAAGATTCTGGTGCTGAATACAGAGAGAACATTCTTCTTTCTCAGTGACACCACTGCTTTAGGAACTGAGCATTCAGTGAATGGAAGACGGATGCATCAGCTTGCATCTCTCAGCATAGAACCCCTGCCCCATGAGCCAGAGCAAAGGTGATCTGGGCCCCAGTATCCTAAGGACCACCATACCCAAGATAGAGCTGCAATTCCCATGAGCAGAGCTGAGCAGAAGATGGGAGCTCCACCTTTCAGCCCCACTCATTGCAGAACTTAGTTTCAGCAACAGGTAGCTAGGAGCAGAATGAGAAATGTTGACACTTTGACCATCCTTGGAAGATAGCCTCTAAATGAGAGCTGAGGGAAGAGGAAGCCATGTGTTCTTAGCTTACCAGTCTGGAGTGGAGTTTCCATCTTGCGAAAGTGGGAAAGGGGGAAAGGACAGCACAAGTCATGCTTCAAGTACCACATAATCTTGCAGTTCTTACCAAGTTTTAGATAATTTTCTTAAATATATGTTTCTTCATTTACTGTGTACCCACAGAATGATTTCTTGAGGTTCCAAATGATGGGGTTATTTTTATAATTTCACCAGTTTTACTGGGATATGAGTCATGGAGTTCATCACATCATCATACTCAGAGTGAAACTACTAAAATAAAATTGTAAACTATATAACTAACAAGCTTACCGACACAGATAAATGGACAGACACTGTGTTCATAAATTAGAAGAATTAATATTGTTAAAATATCCATACCACCCAAAGTAATCTACAGATTCAGTGCAATCCCTATAAAAATCCCAATGACATTCTTTACAGAAATAGAAAAAACAATTCTAAAATTCATATGGATTCACAAAAGCACCCTAAATAGCCAAAGCAATCTTAAGCAAGAAGAATAAAGCTAAAAGCATCACACTTCCTGATTTCAAAAGATATTATAAATCCATAGTAATCAAAACAGTATGGTACTGACACGAAAACAGACACAGAGACCAAAAAAAAGAATAAACAGCCCAGAAATAAATCCACACATCTATTGTCAGCTAATATTCAACAAAAGAGTCAAGAACACACATGAAGAAAAAATAATTTCTTGGGCGCCTGGGTGGCTCAGTCGGTTAAGCGACTGCCTTCGACTCAGGTCATGATCCCAGGGTCCTGGGATTGAGTCCCGCATCGGGCTCCCTGCTCTGCGGGAAGCCTGCTTCTCCCTCTCCCACCCCCCTGCTGGTGTTCCCTCTCTCGCTGTGTCTCTCTCTGTCAAATAAATAAATAAAATCTTTAAAAAAAAAAAAAAAAAAGAATTTCTTCAATAAATAGTGTTGGGAAAACTGGATAGTCATAAAGAAAAGAATAAACATGCACTTATCTCACACCAAATACAAAAATCTACCCAAAATGGTTTAAAGTCTTAAACATAAGACCTGAAACCATAAAAGTATTGGAAGAAAACATAGGGGAAAAGCTTTTTGACATTGGTGTGGACTATGATTTTTTGGCCATGACACCAACAGCACAGGCAACAAAAGCAGAAATAGATATGTGGGATTGCATCAAACTAAAAAGCTTCTGTACAGCAAAGGAAACAATCAACAGAGTGAAAAGGCGATTTACAGAATGGGAAAAATATTTGCAAGCCATGTATCTGATAAGAAGCTTATATCTGAAATATATAAAGAATTCATAAAACTCAACTGCAAAAACAAACAAACAAAGCACATAACCCAATTCAAATATGAGCAAGGGTCCTAAAGAGATATTTCTCAAAAGAAGTCATAGAAATGGCCAAAGGTATATGAAAAGGTATTCAATGTCACTAATCATCATGGGAATGCAAATCAAAACCACAATGAGATATCACCTTACACTTGTTAGAATGGCTATTATCAAAAAGACAAAGATAAGTGTTGGTGAGGTTGTGGAGAAAAGGAAATGCTTGGGGGGCGGAGCAAGATGGCGGAGGAGTAGGAGACCTGGATTTCGTCTCCTCTCAGGAATTCAGCTGGATAGGGATCAAACCATTCTGAACACCTACAAACTCAACAGGAGATCGAAGAAAAGAATAGCAACAACTCTCTCATCAGAAAAGTGACCACTTTCTGGAAGGTAGGACGTGCAGAGAAGTGAATCCGAGGCGATATTCGTGAGGATAGATGGCGGGGGAGGGGCCTCCGTCAGCCGCTTCTGGCAAGTGATAGAACCACGGAGCACAAAATCGGAACTTTTAAAAGTCTGCTCCGCTGAGGGACGTCACTCCGGTGGCTAAGCGGGGGGTGGAACCCTCGCGGGACAGTGTGGTCTCAGGACCCTCGGGGTCACAGAAAGACCGGGGGTGCCTGAGTGTGGCAGAGCTCCCAGGTAACGGAGCAGGGAAGCCAGCTGCAGAGGCGGAGCCCAGGTGCGGGCTCTCAGCTCGGGGTTGCCATAAACCGTGATCCACGGCACAGTCGGGCCCCTGCTCCTCCAGCAGGGACCCAACAAGCGGCAGATCCGGGGAGACTCACCTTCCTCCCCCGGGAGGAGCCGCACGGGAGTGCGCCGCAGGGATCTGCTGGGTTTGGAGACTCCACCCGGGGTCGGGTGCCAGAGATAGAAACGCGCGGTCACAGGCCGGGTGAGCACGGAGTGCGGCTGGAGACCGGGGAGACGGGAGTGACTGACTGCTTTTCTCTGGGGGCTCACTGAGAAGCGGGGCCCCGAGTTCCCGGCTCCTCCGCGGTGGAGATTGGGAGGCCGCCATTTTCACTCTCCGCCTCCAAAGTGGTACGGAAAGCTCGCAGGGAACAAAAGCCCCGGAGAGCAAACCTGAGCAGATTACTTAGCCGGAAGGGGGCAAGGGCGGGACAATTCCGCCTCCGGCAGAGACATTTGGAAACCACGGCAACAGGCCCCTCCCCAGAAGATCAGCGAGAACAGCCAGCCAAGACCAAGTTTACCGATCAATGAGAACGGCAGAACTCCAGCGCTAGGGGACTACTGCACATAGAATTCATGGCTTTTTTTACCATGATTCTTTAGTCTTTCAAAGTTAATTTTTTTTTAACTGTCTTTTTTTCTTTTTTTTTCTTTTTGAATTTTTCTTTTTCCCTTTTTCAACCAACATCTTATCAATCCCTTTTTTTAAAAAAAACATTTTTATTTTTCATTTTTAGAGTCATATTCTATCCCTTCATAGTAGTTACCCGTATTTTTGGCTTATATATATAAGTTGTTCTCTCTTTAAAATTTTGAGATAGTTTCTTATAACAGATTAAAATATACCCTAAATCTCTAGTATATGGTGTTTTCTATTCCCCTGCCTGATCACATCCTCTCCCTTTTTTTTTTCTTTTTTTAAATCCTCTTCTTTCTTTTTTCAAACAACTTCTTATCAATTCCTTTTATAAAACTTTTTATAATTTCCATCTTTACAGTCATATTCCATCCCTTCATCATATCAACCCTTATTTTTGTACATATATAAGTTTTTCTTTCTTTAAAATTTTGGGAGGCACTTTCTTCTAAAAGACCAAAATACACCCCAAATCTAGTGTGTGGAACTGATCTATATACCAGCCTGATCATATTTGATCACATTCTGGTTTTTGTTGTTGTTGTTGTTGTTGTTTTGTTTTGTTTGTTTTTGTTTTTATCTTTATCTTTTTCTTTTTTTTCTTTTTCTTTTTCTTTTTTCTCTCTTTCCCTTTCTTTTCCCACTGCTTCAAGTCTTTTCTGATTTGTTTAGAGTATATTTTCTGGGGACGTTGTTACTCTGCTAGCATTTTGTTCTCTCATTAATCTATTCTCCTCTGCACAAAATGACAAGACGGAAAAAATCACCTCAACAAAAAGAACAAGAGGTAGTACCGACTGCCAGGGACCTACTCAAT
Source organism: Neomonachus schauinslandi (assembly GCF_002201575.2). Taxonomy (NCBI): domain Eukaryota; kingdom Metazoa; phylum Chordata; class Mammalia; order Carnivora; family Phocidae; genus Neomonachus; species Neomonachus schauinslandi. The sequence goes on from NC_058419.1 coordinate 90,171,540, forward strand.
ACGGACATTAGTACGATGTCAGATCTAGAGTTCAGAATCATCACTTTAAAGATACTAGCTGGGCTTGAAAAAAATATGGAAGTTATTAGAGAAACCCTTTCTGGAGAAGTAAAAGAACTAAAATCCAACCAAGTAGAAATCAAAAAGGCTATTAATGAGGTGCAATCAAAAATGGGGGCGCTAACTGCTAGAATAAATGAGGCAGAAGAGAGAATCAGTAATATAGAAGATGAAATGATGGAAAATAAAGAAGCTGAGAAAAAGAGAGATAAACAACTACTGGATCACGAGGGCAGAATTCGAGAGATAAGTGATACCATAAGACGAAACAACATTAGAATAATTGGGATCCCAGAAGAAGAAGAAAGAGAGAGAGGGGCAGAAGGTATAATGGAGCAAATTATAGCAGAGAACTTCCCTAATTTGGGAAAGGAAAGAGGCATGAAAATCCAGGAAGCACAGAGAACCCCTCTCAAAATCAATAAAAATAGGTCAACACCCCGACATCTAATAGTAAAACTTACGAGTCTCATAGACAAAGAGAAAATCCTGAAAGCAGCTCGGGAGAAGAGATATGTAACCTACAAGGGTAGAAACATTAGATTGGCAACAGACCTATCCACAGAGACCTGGCAGGCCAGAAAGGACTGGCAGGATATATTCAGAGCACTAAATGAGAAAAATATGCAGCCAAGAATACTCTATCCAGCTAGGCTGTCATTGAAAATTGAAGGAGAGATAAAAAGCTTCCAGGACAAACAAAAACTAAAGGAATTTGCAAACACGAAACCAGCCCTACAGGAAATCTTGAAAGGGGTCCTCTAAGCAAAGAGAGAGCCTAAAAGCAATATAGACCAGAAAGGAACACAGACAATATACGGTAACAGTCACCTTACAGGCAATACAATGGCACTAAATTCCTATCTTTCAATAGTTACCCTGAATGTAAATGGGCTAAATGCCCCAATCAAAAGACACAGGCTATCAGACTGGATTAAAAAACAAGACCCATCGATATGCTGTCTGCAAGAGACTCATTTTAGACCCAAAGACACCCCCAGATTGAAAGTGAGGGGGTGGAAAACCATTTACCATGCTAATGGACACCAAAAGAAAGCTGGGGTGGCAATCCTTATATCAGACAAATTAGATTTTAAACCAAAGACTGTAATAAGAGATGAGGAAGGACACTATATCCTACTTAAAGGATCTATCCAACAAGAAGATCTAACAATTGTAAATATCTATGCCCCTAACATGGGAGCAGCCAATTATATAAGGCAATTAATAACAAAAGCAAAGAAACACATCGACAACAATACAATAATAGTGGGGGACGTTAACACCCCCCTCACTGAAATGGACAGATCATCTAAGCAAAAGATCAACAAGGAAATAAAGACTTTAAATGACACACTGGGTGAGATGGACTTCACAGACATATTCAGAACATTCCATCCCAAAGCAACGGAATACACATTCTTCTCTAGTCCCCATGGAACATTCTCCAGAATAGATCACATCCTAGGTCATAAATCAGGTCTCAACCGGTACCAAAAGATTGGAATCATTCCCTGCCTATTTTCAGACCACAATGCTTTGAAACTAGAACTCAATCACAAGAGGAAAGTCGGAAAGAACTCAAATACATGGAGGCTAAAGAGCATCCTACTGAAGAATGAATGGGTCAACCAGGAAATTAAAGAAGAATTAAAAAAATACATGGAAACCAATGAAAATGAAAACACAACTATTCAAAATCTTTGGGATGCAGCAAAGGCAGTCCTAAGAGGAAAGTATATAGCAATACAAGCCTTTCTCAAGAAGCAAGAAAGGTCTCAAGTACACAACCTAACCCTACACCTAAAGGAGCTGGAGAAAGAACAGCAAATAAAGCCTAAACCCAGCAGGAGAAGAGAAATAATAAAGATCAGAGCAGAAATCAATGAAATAGAAACTAAAAGAACAGTAGAACAGATCAACGACACTAGGAGCTGGTTCTTTGAAAGAATTAACAAGATTGATAAACCCCTGGCCAGACTTATCAAAAAGAGAAGAGAAATGACCCAAATCAACAAAATCATGAATGAAAGAGGGGAGATCACAACCAACACCAAAGAAATACAAACAATTATAAGAACATATTATGAGCAACTCTATGCCAGCAAATTAGATAACCTGGAAGAAATGGATGCATCCCTAGAGATGTATCAACTACCAAAACTGAACCAGGATGAAATAGAAAACCTGAACAAACCTATAACCACTAAGGAAATTGAAGCGCTCATCAAAAATCTCCCAACAAACAAACGCCCAGGGCCAGATGGCTTCCCAGGGGGATTCTACCAAACATTTCAAGAAGAATTAATACCTATTCTTCTGAAACTGTTCCAAAAAATAGAAATGGAAGGAAAACTTCCAAACTCATTTTATGAGGCCACCATTACCTTGATCCCAAAACCAGACAAAGACCCCATCAAAAAGGAGAATTACAGACCAATATCCCTGATGAACATGGATGCAAAAATTCTCACCAAAATACTAGCCAATAGGATCCAACAGTACATTAAAAGGATTATTCACCATGACCAAGTGGGATTTATCCCTGGGCTGCAAGGTTGGTTCAACATCCGCAAATCAATCAATGTGATACAATACATTAACAAAAGAAAGAACAAGAATCATATGATCCTCTCAATAGATGCAGAAAAAGCATTTGACAAAGGACAGCATCCTTTCTTGATCAAAACTCTTCAGAGTATAGGAATAGAGGGTACATACCTCAATATCATAAAAGCCATCTATGAAAAACCTACAGCGAATATCATTCTCAATGGGGAAAAACTGAGAGCTTTCCCCCTAAGGTCAGGAACGCGGCAGGGATGTCCACTATCACCACTGCTATTCAACATAGTATTGGAAGTCCTAGCCACAGCAATCAGACAACAAAAAGAAATCAAAGGCATCCAAATTGGCAAAGAAGAAGTCAAACTCTCACTCTTTGCAGATGATATGATACTTTATGTGGAAAACCCAAAAGACTCCACCCCAAAACTGCTAGAACTCATACAGGAATTCAGTCAAGTGGCAGGATATAAAATCAATGCACAGAAGTCAGTGGCATTCCTATACACCAACAACAAGACAGAAGAAAGAGAAATTAAGGAGTCGATCCCATTTACAATTGCACCCAAAACCATAAGATACCTAGGAATAAATCTAACCAAAGAGACAAAGGATCTGTACTCAGAAAACTATAAAATACTCATGAAAGAAATTGAGGAAGACACAAAGAAATGGAAAAACGTTCCATGCTCATGGATTGGAAGAACAAATATTGTGAAGATGTCAATGCTACCTAGAGCAATCTACACATTCAATGCAATCCCCATCAAAATA
>NC_058419.1:90179938-90194623 GCF_002201575.2 Neomonachus schauinslandi
TGAGAATTTTTGCATCTATGTTCATCAGGGATATTGGCCTGTAGTTCACTTCTTTAGTGGAGTGTTTATCTGGTTTTGGTATCAGGATAATGCTGGCTTTGTAGAATGAATTTGGAAGTTTTCATTCCTTTTCTATTTGTTGGAATAGTTTGAGAAGAATAAGCATTAAACCTTCTTTAAATATTTGGTAGAATTCCCCTGTGATGAGAGATGATGGACTCTGAAAAACAAACTGAGGGTTCTAGAGGGGAGGGGGGTGGGAGGATGGGTTAGCCTGGTGATGGGTATTAAAGAGGGCACATTCTGCATGGAGCACTGGGTGTTATGCACAAACAATGAATCATGGAACACTACATCAAAAACTAATGATGTAATGTATGGTGATTAACATAACAATAAAAAATTAAATTAAAAAAAAAGAGGATCTGTCTTCTTTGATTGGAGCCGGTCACCATGGCACCAGAGTCGGGAGGATCCCAGATAATCTCTTCTTTATTGTTCCTTAAATAACCTTCATCTATACCTGAACCAGAGGTGATTGATAATCTACACATGGACGATTATCCTGGGTCCCTCTGAGAAGCCAGGTGGAAAACCCAGGACATAGTGTTTCTGGCAGCCTCCCTTGCTTTGTCAGCTTTCCCAAGGTTCTACTTAGTGTGGACCCATGTAATTCTTTCCTTAGATTTGCTTATTCAAGATGACATCATGGTCCATTACACCCAGGTACTAGGTTCCATTATCCAATCCATCAACTTCTCTCTGTTCTTTGTCTCAGTATAAACAGCTCTGCCCTAGCCACCGCCCACCTGGGCTATAAAACAGGTTTCAGGCTTTCATAGTGAATCACATCCCTGAGATATTAACAGGAGCTTGCTTTTCCCAGACTGACAGGTCTTTCCCTGAGGGTGACACCTTTCATTTTCCACCCACACACCACCCATGAAAGTTCTTTAATCATCTTCAGTTCTATTTGCTCTGAATAAATCTCCTATGTGGTTCCTGATGGGAATATGGGGTAGGAGAGTGCTACCACTTTTCCTTTGTCCAATAACAATAACCATTTTCTCGTTCCTAATGACTGTTCCTGAGCTTTTCCTGAACCACTGAAATCATGTCACATTAACTGTTTCTGAACTCTCTCTACCTCTTTCATTGTCATGTTGCTCAGGCCAAAGACCTCGAAACCATGCTTGACTCCTCGCTCTTTCACATCCCACATTGATTCCATCAGTAAATCCTGGCTCTGCTTTGCTCAACAACATTAGTCATTAAAAATGCAAATTAAACCACAATGAGATACCACTCCGTATCGGCTAGAATGGCTAAAATAAAAATACCAATAATACCAAATGCTGACAAGGTTGCTGAGCAACTGGAACTCTCATGTATTGCTGGCAAGAATGCAAAGCGGTATGCTCTCAATGGAAAACAGTTTAGCATTTTCTTATAAACTTAAACATACACTTACCATACATACCAATCACACTCCTGGATATCTACCCAAAAGAAATGAAACTTACGTTCGTCCAAGAACCTATACACAGATATTTATAGCGGCTTCATTCGTAATCACCAAAACTGGAAACAATCCAAGTATCTGTCAGTTGGTGTAAATGAAGAAACAAACTGTGGTATGTCCGTGCATGGAGTTCTACTCAGCAATAAAAAGAAATGAACTATTCATTCACACAGCATCAGAGATGAATATGAAATGTATTTAATAGAAGGAGCCAGATCCAAAACTTTCCATTTGTGTGAAATTCTGGAAAAGACAGAACTATAGGGATAGAAATAAGATTAGTGGTTGCCAGCAATTAGGGTTTGGGAGGGGTGACTACAAAGAAGTAGCATAAAGCAATTTTTAGAATAATGGAACTGTTCTATGCCATGCCTGCGATGGTAGATACATTAATATATGAATTTGTCAAAAACCCCCTGGTCCAAGCCACCATCAACTCTCCCCTGGACTCACAGTAATCTCCTAAATGCTTTCTTGCCTCCACTCTTGCCCCTTTACAGTACACATGATAGCCAGGGTGATACTTTCAAATCTAAGTGATATCATGTCATACCCATGCCCAACGGGCTTAAAATTAAATCCAATATTCTTACTATGATCCTTAAGGCCCTACACAATCCAGCCCCTCCCTGCCTAGTTCTCTGACCTCATCCCCTAGTACTGCCCCCTTCATATTCCAGCCACAATGGCCTCCTTGCTTGTCCACGAACAGTCTATGGACACTCCAACTTCAAGGTATTTGCTCTTGCTGTTTCCTCTCACTAGAATGTTCTTTGCTAAATACCTGCATGGCCTATTCCCTTGCTTAAAACTCTCAGTGGCTCTCCATTGGTGAGAGGATAAAATTTAAATTCCTCAGTGCAGCACTTAAGACTCTTCAGGATGTGGCCCACACTCATCTCTACATCTTTATCTGTTACACACTGGGTCCCAAACACAGTGAGCTCTGTTTCTGAATTCTCTCCACTTCACCTTTTTTGTCTGGTGAATAAATATCTACTTATTTTCTGAAACTCAGCTCAATCATCACCTGCAGGAAAAATAGCTCCCTCTTCATGTACCCGCCATGCCCTGCGTGTACTTCCATGGTGGCATGTGTTTTAATCAAGCTCTCCAGGTGATTCTTATAAATATTAAAGTTTGAGAAGCACTGGCCCAGCATGTATTATGTGTGTTATATTTGATTGTATGTCTGTCTCCACTGGCTGGACCAAAGAGCCCTTGAGGTCTTTAATCCATCCCCACAGGCTAACACAATATCTAACTCCCAGTAGGGATTCAGTAAATGTTAAATGAAAGAACAACTGAGTGGATGGATGCACATGCTTCCTCTCTTTCTAGTCCCATGTTCCTGACAAAACAGAGTTCTCTCCCTTGACCACATGCCCAATCAGAGATTGAATGGTACAGAACTACAGTTGGGTCCGACACACACTTGCCCTGTGCTGTTGGAACCACTGTGAGTCACCTTTCTTCTGTCAGCTGGCTTACTAGGCCACTACAAACTTACTCGGGTTGTTGATTATTTAGGTAGCATTTAGCCACAAGATTTACAAGTCACTTTTCAAAAACTAGCATGGATGGCATGTTTTTTGAGCCTGTAATACTCAAATTTTTCTGTTGCCTTCATTCAGAAATAAAGATTTGAGCAAAATTTTTTCTCTCCAAATATTTTAGGCATTATTCTATAGTCTTTTAGCATTTACTTTAAAAACACTGAAGCTAACCCACTGAGCCACCCAGGCGCCCTGATGTTTATAGCAGCAATGTCCACAATAGCCAAACCGTGGAAAGAACCAAGATGTCCATCGACAGATGAATGGATAAAGAAGAGGTGGTATATATATACAATGGAATATTATGCAGCCATCAAAAGGAATGAGATCTTGCCATTTGCAACGACGTGGATGGAACTGGAGGGTATTATGTTGAGTGAAATAAGTCAAACAGAGAAAGACATGTATCATATGATCTCACTGATACGAGGAATTCTTAATCGCAGGAAACAAACTGAGGGTTGCTGGAGTGGGGGGTGGGGTGGGAGGGATGGGGTGACTGGGTGATAGACACTGGGGAGGGTATGTGCTCTGGTAAGCGCTGTGAATTGTGCAAGACTGTTGAATCTCAGATCTGTACCTCTGAAACAAATAATGCAATATATGTTAAGGAAAAAAAAGAAGAAGAAGGTAGCGGGAGGGGAAGAATGAAGCGGGGGAAATCGGAGGGGTAGACGAACCATGAGAGACGATGGACTCTGAAAAACAAACTGAGGGTTCTAGAGGGGAGAGGGGTGGGAGGATGGGTTAGCCTGGTGGTGGGTATTGAGGAGGGCACATTCTGCATGGAGCACTGGGTGTTATGCACAAACAATGAATCATGGAACACTTCATCTAGAACGAATGATTAATGTATGGGGATTAACATAAGAATAAAAAAACAAAAAAACACTGAAGTTAGCTTGATTTTTCTGTCCTTTATAAGTAAACTAATTAAACAACTATGTAGGAGATGTTTAAATCCTTATGATTCAAAATATGTCTACATAAGAATTTCTTTTTATTTTTTTGTGCCTGTAAGATTCTGGACTTTCAATCTGTACAATCAGATCTTTCATTGACTCAGGAACATTTTCTTCAATTATGTCTGATTATTGCTGGTGCTCTGGTCATAGTGATGTCTTTCTCTGATGTATCTAAAATTTTTAGGTTTGATCATTTTTCTGATTAGTCATGTCTTTTCATCTTTTTTTTTTATCCGTTCCCTACATTTCCAGGGAAACTTATCATATTTTTTCTCTGCATAACCAATTCAATTCTTTAGTGTCAATTTGGCTCTTTTTGATTTCCAGAAAGGATTTTTGATTCTGCTACTGCATTTCTAGTTCTTACAGTTTCCTTTTTTTTTTTTTCTTTATCGCAACCATTTTCCAATTATTCTCCTACAGTTGTCTTCATTTCTACTACTTTCCCTAAGGCTCTGCTCCCATTTTACAGACGTTTCATCTTCTTGTAACCTTAAGGATATGCTTTTCTATTGGTTTCAATAGTAAATCGTTTCACAGTTGGCCTTCTTCTCCTGAGTCTTCAAGGTAGTGTTTCGCTTGTTCTGCCAAATTTTTCAAAGACCTCTATGTAAGTTGTTTCTATTTATTCATCCCAAAAATGAAGAGAAATCTAGCCTAAGCCAGTTCTTGCCATATGACAAACTTAGTCTTCATTTTCCTGTGGGCATTGCTCACTTCGCATTCTGAGGTTTCAATGGTCTCGATGTACGTTGCTCTCAATCCAATTTTCAATGCCCAGAAGATACTCAGTACTCTGATGTACCAAATTGGAACCTTCCCCTGTCCCATAGCTTGGTTTTATGATGCTCTAAATCAATAAGGAATATGTAAAACTATAATCACTATGCACCATGGCAAAGATTCTTCTGGTCTCTTCAACTGCAGTGAGGTAGCATCAATTACCTCTCTACATTGTTGCAAATAGCTTTCTGGAAGATTTCTGGTCTCTTCTAAATATAAGATATGTACTGATAGAAAAGGAGATAAGTAAATGTTGCGGCTGTCTCATCAAAGCTCCCCACTTTTGGAGGTGAGTACAAGAGATGGGGATGGAAAGGAAGGAAATGCAGAGTGGGTTAATGAAGTTACTGCTGTGAGCTATTAGGCCTTAACGCTATCAGGGACCTCTGGGTGACTCTGCAGAACATGCCTCAAAATTGTCCCATCCAAGGAGTGATGAAGCTGGAGTATTTATCTACCACCTCCTGTCCTTCATTATCTGAGGGCTAGTCCTGGAAATATCAGCTGCCCAGCACTTCCAGCCTTCCTCGTACATAGACCAAGCATGCTCTGTGGCAAGAGAAAGCCCTCAGGCAGAGGGTTGCAGGTGCTTATGGCAAGAAGTTGCGGTCATACATGGGAATGGTGAAAGCCAAGAATAAACGTGGGCACCAACAGCATCTGCTACACTGATTGTTAAGTCTTCAAGGTCTAGCTACTCAAAGCCCAAAGATGCCTTAAGAGGCACAGGAGATTATGAAATGTGGGCACCTTTTATTTTGCTAAAGAATTGCAATGAAGCAGGAGCAGTATTGCCCTTGCAAATCAAGAGCATCAGCAGAGCTGTACAACACAATACAATAAAGCTCCCTTTGCACTTGCTGTCTGAATGCATCTAATGTATGAAGATAGATTATGAAGACATATTTAAACTATTCTGTTTATAGTTCTTATCCTGTAACCTCTCTTCAATGATTTGACAGAACCACAGAATTATAAGAACTAGAGAGGTCTTGGAGCTAGTCTGCAAATTGTCTTTTTTTTTAAAAAAAGATTTTATTTATTTATTTGACAGAGAGAGACACAGCGAGAGAGGGAACACAAGCAGGGGAAGTGGGAGGGGGAGAAGCAGGCTTCCCGCCGAGCAGGGATCCCGATGCGGGGCTTGATCCCAGGACCCTGGGATCATGACCCGAGCCGAAGGCAGACGCTTAACAACTGAGCCACCCAGGCGCCCCAAGTCTGCAAATTTTCAAAAAAAAAAAAAAGTAGACTCAGAAACCTTTGTACAAACAAAATCTTACAATATGAAAAACAGATGAAAGTGAAGTCATCTGGTCAACACTCATGAAGGGCAAGGGTTGGAGTAGCTTTACCTCTTGGGTGCCTTTTCATCCCACTGGCACCCCTGAAGGGAGGTCACAGAATCCCTAGTGCTCATACAGTCCAATTTGAAAAAGCAGTGATCTACTGCCAACTTGTCGTGTTAATGGAGAGAGCATTTAGATTTTTCTGCCCCCCAAAGTCTGCAAGATAATATCCATGTTATCTAACATTGACTTTAGCTTTCTTTTAAAAGTCCTCATAATTTGGATCATATCAATTCAGAGTGGCTGACTGGGCATTCACTTGAATGCTACTACTGAAAACGGGATTCAAAGCAAATTGCAAAGCAAATTCATTAGATTAAAATAAAAAGGTATGATGACCATTCCCACTTGAAACTCATTCCAATCACTTTACAGAATGGGTTCTCATTTTTTTAAACTGGAAAAAACATTTAAGTGGAGGGGCAGAACTGAAGAATGGGTTAGTAGAAAGAACTAGAAAATATAGATGTAGAAATCAGTAAGTAGTTCTTGAAGAAAAAGTAACTTAACATCATATATTTGGATAAGCTTCCTGAAGGCATGAAGTCCAGAATGAAAAGAGCAGAAACCACAAAATCGGGCTTAGAAACCAACTACAGTTAATGAGGGAGAAAAGTTAACTAAGACACAGAAGAATCAAACAGATAAGAAAAAAACACAAATCAATGTAGTGTTCTAGAATATAGGGAAGGAAAGAGATTTAGAAGTTAAATTATTTAATATAGCACAGCTGAGTAGCTAAGAATGAAAGTTGAATTAGTACTATTGGCTGTGGCCAAATGGTCCTATGGTGCTCTTAAATGATGCAGTTCTAATGAATGGTGATGTGGATTCCAGAGGGTTCTAAAGAACATAGGTGTGGCCACCTATTGAGATCTTCACTAATTAAAAAACCAAAAAACTAAAAAACAAAGCTGTTTTTTATGAGGTTCCTTTTGAGGAATCTTTTGTTAAACCTCACTATTACCTATAGGCTATTTTGTCCTCTTAATTCTCCTTGTAGCCAAGATTATGGGTACCAATTGTGATGAATCTCTGGTTCATCTAGAGGCTCTCCTATTTTATTTTATTTATTTTATTTTATTTTGGAGGCTCTCCTATTTTAATCTGCACCATTACTTGCTTTCTTGGTACAATTATGTTGTAGAATGCTAAGACTGCTTTCTATAAGAGAATTGTCATTGGATCCTCTGAGGATTGTTTGATTCTGGACAAAATTCTTTAATCTAATAATTTTTTCAGTTTTGTATTTCTTGAACAGTCCTAATTGAGGTCATATAAAAAGGCCCACAGCAAGCGTCGGTGGTAGTTTCCATTATTTAACAGTTTTTCAGAAGAATTCGGTATGTTGGAATGCATCCTTCATTGGCACTTCAATGCGCACATCTGTACTCTACTTTAGCCAACTGACAATAATTCTTGTGGGCTGGTCAACCCTTACTCAGAGTCAGCCTGGCTGCAATAAATTGGTACTTTAGTACTTTTGAGAATTACAGTGGTGTTCCTCAGAGTTCTGAGAGTGGCTATAGGGAGCCCAATCCCAACCAAGCCTTTCATTAAAACAGAAGGGATCCCTCAGTTTCATGCTGCTCCATAGAGGAATGATCATGCTTCTTTCTCTCTTTCCCTGCTTCTTCTCCATCCCTCTCAATCTGCATTCCATGAGTAATGAACACCACCATTTTCTTAGCCCTCAAGCAAGAGACTCTGGAATGATCCATGCCTCTTCACTGCCTTGCTTCCCTATGGGTGTTATTAAATTCTGTTTCTTCTTCTTTCACACTTACTCTGGTTACATATTGCTCCATAATATAACACCCCAAACTGGGTGGCATAAGACAATGACCATTTAACACTCAGAGGTTCTGTGGGTCAGCAATTTGAACTGGGCCTGGCAGGGATGGCTAATCTACATGCTGCAGTTTGGGGGCACATAGATTCTGATTCAGCTGGAGGTGACTCAAACAACTGTAGGCTGGAGTTTTCTGGAGGCTTCATCACCTGGGTGGGATAACTCCAAGGCTGGGCTTGGTTGGGACTGTTGACTGGAGTACCTACACAGGCCTCTTTGTGTGGCTTGGTCTTCCTCACAGCATGGAGCCTGAGTTCCAACAGGCAATGTCCTGAGAAGTAGCATAGGGAGGACAAATTAAGGGAATCAGGCAGAAGTGCGTGGTCTCTTTGGACGTAGCCTCAGATATCATGCAGGATTACTTTCATTACACTCCTTTGGTTATAGGCAAGTCACAAAGGCCAACCCCAATTCAAGGAGAGGGACATCTTGATGGTGGAGTGGCAAGTTCTCATTGCAGAAGAGCATGTGAGATGGGAGATACTGTCATAGCCATCTCTGGAAAAGGCGATATGCTACACTTTTGACGGTCATTTTTGCTCTGCTTTCTGACTACTCAGCAAAACCCCTCACCTGAGCCCTGGCTGTCTTCCAATCACAGAGCAATAGCCACCTCCACAACAGCCTATTTCTTTTTTTTTTTTTTAACACAAATCTATTATTTTGTAGTTCTGTAATTCCAACATAGGTCTCACCAAGCTAAAATCAAGATGTCTGCAGGGCTCTATTCTTTTCTGCTGGCTCTAAAGTAGAATCTATTTCTTTGTTTATGCAGGTTGCTGGCCGACTTCAAATTTTTGTGGTTAGAGGACTGAGATCCCATTTCCTTGTTGGATGTCAGCCGAGGACTGTTCTCAACTTCCAGAGGTCTCTTGAATTCCTTGGCTCACAGCCCCCTTTCCCTATCTTCAAAGCCAGCAAATTGTGAATGGTTTGGTCCCTCTCACACGTTGAACATCTGCCTCTTCTTCCACAGTATCTCCTTCAACCTCCTCTTCTGCCTTCTTCTTCCATTTTTAAGGCCCTGTGTGATTACATTGAGCTTACCCAGATAATCCAGGATAATCTCCTTATTTTAAGATCCATAAAATTAGGGGCACCTGGGTGGCCCAGTCGGTTAAGTGTCCAACTCTTGATTTTGGCTCAGGTCATGATCTCAGGGTGGTGTGATCAAGCTCCCCCACCCCCACCCCAGCTCCATGTTCAGCAGGGAATCTGCTTGAGATTCTCTCTCTCTCCCTCTCTCTCTGCCCCCCCGCCCCCTCTCTAAAATAAATAAATAAATCTTTTTTTAAAAAGACCTGTAAAATTAATCCATCTGCAAGGCCCCTTTTGCCAGATAATATAACATACAAAGACAGAGCACCAGGGACTAGAGTTTGGCCATCTTGTGCTGGAGGGCAGCATTATTCAGTCTACCACAGTGATCCCAGATGGCAGCACTACATCTCTATTTCATTTTTTTATTATTGCAGGAAATGCGTATATAACATAACATTTGCTGGTTTTGGTGTACTATTCAGCAGCATTAAATACATGCACAATGTTGTGCAACCATGGCCACCATCCATTTTCGAAACCTTTCATCACCTCAAACAGAAACTCTGTAACCATTAAGCAATGACTCCCTCCCACCGGTAATTGCTAATTTACTTTTTGTCTCTATGAATTTGCCTATTCTAGATATTTCATAAAAATGGAATCATACAATATTCGTCCTTTTGTGTCTGATTTATTTCACATAGCATAATGTTTCCAAGGTTCGTTCATGTTGTAGCATGGATCAGAACTTTATTCCTTTTTATGGCTGTATAATATCCTAAAGTATGTATGTGCCACATTTTGTTTATCCATTCATCTGTGATAACACTTGGGTTGGTTCCACCTTTTGGTTATTGTGAGTCATGATGTTATAGACATTGATGTGCAAGTATCCATTTGAGTCCCTGAGTTCAATTCTTTTGGATAAATACCTAGGAGTAGAATTGCAGGGTCATGTGGCAATTCTATATTTACCTTTTTGAGGAAAAGCCAGACTATTTTCCACAACAATTGCACCATTTTACATTCTCACCAGCAATGTATGAGGGTTCTAATTTCTCCATATCCTCACTAATACTCCTTATTTTCCTTTTTTTTTTTTTAAATAACCATCCTAGCAGTTTTGAAGTGATCACTCATCATGGTCTTGTTTCACAGTTCCCTAACAATCAGGGATGTTGAGCACCTCTTCGTGTGCTGATTGGTATATCTTCTTTGGAGAAATGTCTATTCTAGTCCTTTGCCCATTTTTAAACTAGTGTTGTTTGTCTTTTGTTGTTCAGTTGCAGTTCTTTATATGTTATGGATATTAAAAGCTTATCAGATATATAATTTGCTAATATTTTCTCCCATTCTGTGGGTTGCCTTTTCACTCTCTTAATAGCATCTTTTGATGCACAAAAGTTTTTAAGTTTGATGAAATACAACTTACCTATTTTTTTCTTTTATCACCTTTGTTTTGGTGTCATATTTAAGAAATTATCACCAAATCCAAGGTTATGCAGAACTTCCCCCATGTTTTATTCTAAGAGTTCTATCATTTTAGCTCACATTACATTTAGGTTTTTGATCCATTTTGAGTTAATTTTTGTATATGATGTAAGGTAGGGTCCAACTTCATTCTGTTACGTGTGAATATCAAGTTGTCCCAGTACCATTTGCTGAACAGACTGTTCTTGCTCCCATTGAAAGGTATTCGCACTCTTGATGAGAATGAATGAATAAATACTCCTGTTTCTTGAGCAAGTTCATTGTTGCTGCTTTAATTTTCCCCCTCATTCTCCTTATCGATGTTAATGCTATCCTCAGAACATCACGGTGGTTCCTCTAAACTAAGGTCAAGGCTGTTTCTCTCAGTGACCAGTGCTCAATTCATTTGGTTTCTCCCCAAGTCCCATCATACTGCCATGTAATTCTTCACTGTACTATACATTCTCCCCTGGTGGAGAATGTTCTGTTGACACAGTCTCTAAATTGTCCTCCTACTACTCCTCTCTCAATGGTCTTTTAAGAGACCCCTCCCCCTGCTTTGTCACAGAACTAGCTCAAAGAACCTTTCCAGGCCCCGCCTCTTTTTTTTTTTTTTATTCAGGCCCTGCCTCTTATTCTTCTCCCAAAGTCATGGGTTCCACTTGAGGCCTCAAGTTAAAGATTCATTGTTTCATTCATTCAACAAATACTTTAAATCCTTCTAAATGCCAGGCACTGGATTCAGGCTGGAATTTTCCATTCTCTGGCCAATTTCTTTGGAGTGGTATTTCATTAGGTTAGCTTTTTGGTTGTCTTCTCCAGCTCTGCCCCCGGTTGCAGTGTTTTAAATGCCTTAGACTCCATGCCTATCTTTCCTCAAGTTCCTGACAGTCTACCCTGGGTTTGAGCCCTGTGTCCCCTGCTTGGCTAGAAACAGAGATTACATAATTTTCCTTAAAACCTTATTCTTCTCTTCCTGATAATAGTGACCACCTTGGATTGACACCTGCTGTGTGCTAGATGTTGTGCTGGACACGTGACAGGTTATCGCTAATGCTTCTTCTCACAATCACTGTCCCAGGCACCAGGAACATAGCAGTAAACAAAACAAAGTTCCTGCCTGAAAGGAGCTTATGTTCTCTCAAAATCCTTGACATGATTCAGCAGGGTACAGAGAAATTAAGTAACCTACCCCAAAACACAGCTATGAAGTGACAGAGCTAGAATTGGAACTTAATTCTCTGATCCCAATGCTTATACTCCATCTGCTGCATCAAGCTACCTCTCATAGTCTCATTCCAGTCAGTAACTCGTTTTCTAACACGAAGTTTCTCAATACCAAACTCTCACATTTTATAATCTATTAAAACCTTGATGAATGATAGCAACTGCAGAACGCATATTAGGGTACATGTAATTTGGAGGTTAATGAGAAAATTTTCTTTGTTTCAACCTTAATTCTTAACATTCTTTAAAAATATATTACTTAACTTCCTGCTTTTATAAGAATAGTAATTGTGCTCCCCTAGAAAATCCACAGTTTTTCTTTACCTTAGGGTTATTATTCTAAGTAGCACTATGGAGGGAAAAAAAATGGAGTAAATTGGGTTAAAAATTCACTGACCTGGGGACATATACTAGAAGGTAATTTTAAACTTTTTATTACATACTTGATATAAACCTATTTTGTCTTTTGTCTTTTTCCCAAAAAGGGTAATGCTAAAAGAAATGTGTTTAAGTATAAGTGAATAGACCTTGGCTTAGTAAACAGGATTCTACTCCCGGTTCTGTTGCAATGAGATGAACTTGTGTAACTTTGGTCTTTCCTTGGGCCTCAATTCTGCCTTCTGTAAAATGTAAGAGACTGGATTTAGAGCGATGCTGTTTGTGCAGTGCTTTACATTTTTCAATGCAATATTTGCATATTATCTAACTTGATCATAGCAACAACCTCATTATCCCAATTTTATATGTGTTTCAAATGACATTCAGGGACATGCCCAAGTGACAGAGACTTAATCCTAACCCTTATCTTCAGACTCCAAGCCCATGCCCTTTCAGAGGCTGGAGGATCTCTAATGTCCACTGTAATACTAACAATCTACAATTCTTACAGCCACTCTAGTTGAGTTGTGATTTAGTCAAGTTCCTACTTACTCCTGCTCTCTTTTATCATCTTTCTGAATGTGTGCTAATATGTCCATCATCCTCAGCAGTATAAACATAAAACTTCTGTCAGAATTTGTTGGAATTTGGGTTCCTGGGAATCAGGAACTTTTCCTTTGCTTGCTTAGAAAATAGCTTAAGTTTGAATAATTGATATTTATCAAGTGCTTCCTATGAGCCAGGTACCATTCCAACTACTCTTAAGTCTTCAAACAACCCAATGATGCCCATTTTTCAGATAATGAAAACTGAGGCACAAAGAGGTTCAGCATCTTACCCAAGGTCCCATGGTATGTTACATTGCATTATTTGCTCATAATTTTTTCTTCTTGACATGTCCCCTCTCCGTGGAAGAAATATACTTCCCTGTCCCATTGACATAGGCTTTGGCCAATGCAATGTTAGTTGGCATGACACACATAGAGGTTTTAAATGTGCCTGTGTGTTTTCTTTTTCAACATTCCTCTGGTTATTTGGGTCTTTCCTGGTTTCATACAAATTTTAGGATTATTTGTTCCAGCTCTGTGAAAAATGTCAATGGTATTTTGATAGAGATTGCATTGAATGTGTAGATTGCTCTGGGTAACATAGACATTTTAACAATATTTATTCTTCCAATCCATGAGCATAGAATGTTGCCAGAAGAATGTTGCCAAAGAAAAACAAAGCTGGAGGCATCACAGTTCCGGACTTCAAGCTCTATTACAAAGCTGTCATAATCAAGACAGTATGGTACTGTACAAAAACAGACACATCGATCAATGGAACACAATAGAGAACCCAGACATGGACCCTCAACTCTATGGTCAACTAATCTTCAACAAAGCAGGAAAGAATATCCAATGGAAAAAAAGGACAGTCTCTTCAATAAATGGTGCTGGGAAAATTGGACAGCCATATGCAGAAGAATGAAACTGGACCATTTTGTTACACCATACACAAAGATAAACTCAAAATGGATGAAATACCTAAATGTGAGACGGGAATCCATCAAAGTCCTGGAGAAAAACACAGGCAGCAACCTCTTTGACCTCGGCCGCAGCAACTTCTTTCTAGACACGTCTCCAAAGGCAAGGGAAACAAAAGCAAAAATGAACTATTGGGACTTCATCAAGATATAAAGTTTCTGCACAGCAAAGGAAACAGTGAACAAAACTAAAAGGCAACCTACGGAAAGATATTTGTAAATGACATATCAGACAAAGGGTTAGTATCCAAGATCTATAAAGAACTTCTCAAACTCAACACCCAAAAAACAAATAATCCAGTCAAAAAATGGGCAGAAGATATGAACAGACATTTCTCTAAAGAAGACATATAAATGGCCAAAGGACACATGAAAAATACTCCACGTCACTTGTCATCAGGGAAATAAAAATCAAAACCACAATGAGATACCACCTCATACCAGTGAGAATGGCTAAAATTAACAAGACAGGAAGCAACAAATGTTGGTGAGGATGTGGAAAAAGGGGAACCCTCTTACACTGTTGGTGGGAATGCAAGGTGGTACTCCCTCTCTGGAAAACAGTATGGAGGTTCCTCAAGAAGTTAAAAATAGAGCTACCCTACAACCCAATAATTGCACTACTAGGTATTTACTCCAAAGATACAAATGTATTAATCAGAAGGGGCACCTGCACCCCAACGTTTATAGCAGCAATGTCCAAAATAGCCAAACTGTGGAAAGAGCCAAGATGTCCATTGACCAATGAATGGATAAAGAAGATGTGGTGTGAACGTCTGGGTGGCTCAATCAGTTAAGCGTCTGCCTTCGGCTTAGGTCATGATCCCGGGGTCCTGGGATCAAGTCCTGCATTGGGCTCCCTGCTAAGCGGGGAGTCTGCTTCTCCTTCTCACTCTCCCTCTGTGCTCTCTCTCTCTAATGAATAAATAAAATCTTTTTAAAAATTTTTAAAAAGAAGATGAGGTATATATATATATATATATATATATATATATATATATATATATATATATA
>NC_058419.1:90194633-90235020 GCF_002201575.2 Neomonachus schauinslandi
ATATATATATATATATATATATATATATATATATATATATATATATACAATGGAATATTACTCATCCATCAGAAAGGATGAATATTTATCATTTACATCGACATGGATGGAACTGGAGGGTATTATGCTGAGTGAAATAAGTCAGAGAAAGACAATTATCATATGGTTCACTCATATGTGGAATATAAGAAACAGTGCCAAGGATCATAGGGGAAGGGAGGGAAAACTGAATGGGAAATCATCAGAGAGGAAGAAACACCATGAGACACTCTTAACTATAGGAAACAAACTAAGGGTTGCTGGAGGGGAGGTGGGGGGGTGAGGTAATTGGGTGAGGGGCATTAAGGAGGGCACGTGATATGATGAGCACTAGGTGTTATACGCAACTGATGAATTATTGACCTCTACATCTGAAACTAATGATGTACTATATGTTGGCTAATTGAATTTAGATAAAAAATTTTTAAAAAGTGCCTTTGTGGTTTGACTTCTTTGCACTTCTTCCATCCACCATGAGGGAACATACCCTGAATAGCTAGCTTCTCCAGAATGAGGAAAGACGTGGAACAGTCTTGAACCCAACCTACAGCCTGGAACCAAGCCCAGAGGATCCCAGCTGAGAGCCACAGTCAATCCCCTGGCTTGCAAGTGAGAAAAACAAAGGAGATGTGATAGTTATTTGTTACACACCATTATTTTGGCAAAATCATGACTAATTATGAGGCACAACCAGAATTCACACTGCATAACCTACATTTGATTTGAACCACTTCAAATCAATTAGAGCCACTGTTCAAAGCGTACTCAGTTCACAACTATTTCGCCTGGAGTACAGGTTACCTGTGCTCAAAGTATTGCACTTTGAGAGCATTCTAGGATACAACGGGGATGATACTGCTACCATAAAGAGCAACTCCAGGCAGACAGACTTGTATTCTTTAGACTTGGTCTAACTCCACTAAAAATAACTCACGGATTTCACTCTTGGGGGCCACATAGCCCAATTCAATATATTCTGCAAACTGACTTGGCCAAAGAGATGTGCAGTCAATATCTTTCCTTAGATTTACTATGGCTTTATTTTCCTTTTGTAATGGAATCATAAACTTGGGCAAGATATCCGGTTTTTATGATCCTGCACAAAGGACATGTGAAGCCTTAAAATGGTTCTTTCAAGATTTTTTTTCTCCTCCACTAGCACCTGAAACAATGCTATGAATTGTGTTCCATGCCACATGGCAACCAGAAAGTTCAATACTTGCCTCTGCTCACTAGTCTGACTCGGCTTGTCGGTGTGAGGCCCCATCGGATGGTCCCTTCACTGCCAGACGGTTGTCCCTGCCACGCCTAGATGCCTGGCTCAAGATTCCCTAAGTCTTAGGTAATCAGGAATGTAAATCTATTCATTCACTCAGTAAATATTTATAGAGCATTTGCCAGGAGGAGGCATTGTGCTAGACAGGCACTGAAATGTAATTTGCCCTTGCTTCTACACCATAAACAGGTGACAGAAGAGGATGCAAAATTGAGCTGTGGGCAGAGTGGGCCTGTAAAGCTTTCCTGCCTCTTCCCTTCGGTTCTCTCCTTGTGAGTCTCAGTGTCGTCTCCACCCCCGCCCTCCCCTCCACCCCCAGGTATCCTTCCCATCTTTCCCAGCCTGCAGGTTCTCTGGCTAGCCCCATTCACTTCCACCCCACACATTTACGCCCTTTCCACAGGCGGGGGGGGGGGGGTCTTTTATGTAACCCCCCTGAGTAATAGCATTTCCCCCTTTACATGTGAATCAAACGACCTCAGGGGTGCCTGGGTGGCTCAGTCGGTTAAGCGTCTGACTCTTGATCTCAGCTCAGGTCTTGATCTCAGGGTGGTGAGTTCAAGTCTCGCTTTGGACTCCACACTGAGTGTGGAGCCTACTTAAAAAATAAGTTTTAAAAAAAAGATACAAGGCACAAACTGCCTTGACTCCAGGAATCCAACACTTAGGGACAGCTGATGTTTCTGGCATATGTAGATAGGGTGTCACCATTGGTGGGAATGACGGCACTGTTGACAATGTCTCAGAATGTAGAGGCACAGAACATGGTGCTACTTGGCTTTACTCAGGCTGCCTTAACCTCTTAAAGCCTCGATCCCCTCACTTGTAAAATGAATACACACACAGGGACACACAGAAAACAACCTGAATGCCCACCCCCCAGCAAAAGACGGGTTAAAGCAAAGTTTGAATATATATACTACAGGGTTTTACACAACCGTTTAAAAAATAAGGTAGATTTATATGAACTTACATGGAGGAACAACTGTAAAATCTTATTAAGGGTAAAAAGCAAGTTGGTATATGCATGATCCCATTTATAATGCAAAATATACGTATTTATTAGTGTTTGCTGCAGTGAGTACCTGTGCTAAGCACTGATCATATTTAATCCTCATAATAACTTGGCAAGTTATGTACTATTATTTCCACACACACACATTACAGGTAAGGAAACAAGAGATGATAAGTAACTTCCAATCTGAGTAAGGGTTGGAGAAAGGATCTGAACTCCAAACCCCCTACTTTCCTCGAGGTATATAATTCTCTTGTAGAGAAAATGGAGTGAAAAAGAGTAAAGCCTACTCTTCTCCCTGCCTAAAGGCTTTTAGTCCCTCCAGAACAGTGGTTTCTTATTGTGCGGAACTAGTGCAAGCGGGGGTAGAAGAGGTAATTTCGGGGATGGCTTTGGCAGCCTAACCATTAAATACCATTTAGCCACATAGTGAGTGCTATTCCCCTGCTCAATTCTTTTTAATCCTCTGATTGCATCAAGAGCGAAGTTTCAACTCAGTGCTGGTCTTAAACACTTGCTGATCTCCTTTTTTTTTTTTTTACAGAAAGCCAACCTCCCGCTCTGAGCTGACAAGTGTGATTTCGTTACCTACTTAGACTTTCGTCACACCGTGCTGTTTTCAGTGTGTTGATATTTGTGATTATCTTCTACGTAAGGCAAGGGATACAGGGTATTCTTTTATTGTGATAATAAAGTGTTTCCTCCTTTAAGGAAATGTAGTTAAGACTCTTTTTCAGGGGTGCCTGGGTGGCTCCATTGGTTAAGCGTCTGCTTTCGGCTCAGTTCGTGATCCTGGGGTCCTGGGATTGAGCCCTACCTCGAGCCCAACGTCGGACTCCCTGATCAGCGGGGAGTCTGCTTCTCCCTCTGCCCCTCCCCCTGCTTGTGCTCTCTCTCTCTCTCTCTCTCAAATAAATAAAATCTTTTTTAAAAAAGACTCTTCTTCATCTAAGTGTGTTAAAGAAAAATGTTAATTAGTAAGATCCATGGTATACAAATTACACCAAAAGTCAATACTTATAGGACTAAAATCTTAAATACTTTACTGTGCAAACAGCCCAAACAGCCATAAAACTGAACTTATCTGTCTACACACACCAACCATTTGTCAACCAGTTGATGACAATAAGAGAACACAAATAATGTTTATTTCTATTTAAGCAGAATTTGAAGGATAAAATGTAAATAAAGTTTATATTGCTAGTCAGTAGGGAACTCTAAGAAGAATGTAGTTAAGAATATGATAAGTGATGCTTATTTAGCAAGAATATGATAAGTGATGCTTATTTAGCACTTAATACAAGCCAGGCACTATTTTAAGTATTTTACATATATTAATTGGCAACAGCACTATAAGAGAGGTCCCATTATCTCCATTCTCCTGATGAGAAAACTGAGATACAGAAAAATTACATAACATATCCAAGGTCACATACATTGTAAGTCTGACTCCAGAGTCTGTTCTCTTAATCATTATGCAATACTACCTCCTGATCATAAAATTTTTCTAAGTATTTATGCAAGTTCTTATCCTTCTTCCTAACCACTTACCAGGGCTCCAGAAACATCATCCCAACTTTCAACCGACATGCCCATCATTACCTTGCCACCCATAATCTCTTCTTAGAAACCCTGCTTCATCTCCCACCACAGGAGTGTTATGACAGCCCCCATCCTAGTCATGGTTGATTGGACCAGGGATGTACACCTGACTTTCTCCTGGGAATTCGGAATTGGAACACTATGAAACTTAATTCAAAAATCGGGCCACCGAGAGACTGCATCTTGGGAAAAAACTCAAGTAGGGACAGGAGAGCGGTCGGTGCCATGGCAAACTAAAGCCACATAGGAGCTCAAGTTCTAGAGGTGCAGAAAAGTCACAAGAGATAGGACCGGGGAAGGCCGCCAAGAGAAAAAGTCATGCTGTGGCCCCACACCAGTGGGTGGGACCCTCCACAGTGCCTGGTATCCCAGTTCCCATTCCTGGACAGAATTCAGTTCTTATCCTCAAGTGTCCCTGAAATTGTAGCATTTCACATTACAGTAAATCCTGCTTCACTTTAAGCTAGCGTGAGCAGATTTCGAACTCTTGCCATCAAACATGCCTAAACAGGAGTGAAGTTGCATACAGTAGATCTTGAGAGAAAATGTGGAGTGATGGTAGCATCAGTGGTCTCGAGATGCCCCCCGTCCCAGGAGGGGAAAATGGTAGTCCATGCAGGGTGCTAAAGCAACTGCTTAAGTTACGGCCAGCTGTCTCAAGGGTCTCCTATCAAGAGGAGTGGATGTTCAGGTAGCCAAATCTAAGGATATCTGAGTGAGTTGGTTGCATCTGGTGGCTTAAGTAAAGAATAACAAGAAAGAGACGGATTCCTTCCAGAGCGCCCAGCTGGAGGAAGATAAGGGAAAACAAGGCACTCCAGTAGTTTTCATGGGCTGCTCTTCCTGGCTTCAGCGTTGTGTCCCAGGGCAACACTGGAAACTCCTTCGGGTTTGAACCGGCTTCAAAAGGAAACTTTATCAGACTCTACTGAGTGATGCTCTGGAAAGTCGTTCAGAGGCCTGACAGTCATAAATAAATCATCTTGCAGAGATTATTTAAATTATACAGCATTGGTAATGATTATTCAGGTGTAATGAGTTTAATTGATTACTAGAGTGGGGTTCTTTTTAAGATGATGTAATAACTGCCAGCATTAGTTTGTTGTTTGAAGTGCGCACGAGTGGGAATGCTTTAAAATTTTAAAGCATTTGATTTGCATTCGTTGTGAGAGATATTTTTAAATATGTAAACAGGACCGGTGCTCTTCTATAGCCCTGGATCTCACTGTCACTACAAGCGAAGGCTTTGGTTAATGCTCAAAAGCTCCTATTTTGAGGTCGTTATCTCAAGCAAAGTGGTAAAAGCCAGTTAGTTATTGGTTCTTGTCTTCCCCCAACCAAAGTGGGGGGAAAAGAAGAAAGAAAAGAAAAGAAATATGGCCACCAACCACTCCCCAGCCAACTAAGGTGGGGCTGACATCCCCCAGATGCAGTGAACTGTTATGTAAACCTGCCTTCCGTGTTCCTACCTCCCAAAGCCACCATGGGCCAACTTGGAGATCCAGGGGTAGTCAAAATAATATTTGAGTAAGTATGTGTGACAACCATGGAGATGTGCTTCTCAGATCTCCCATCAAGAAAAAAACTTGCCATTCAGGGCCCAGCAGCTCAATGGGCTGACAGCCTCCAGGTATCATGCCTTCAGGATCCACCTCAGCTTTGGGACTGAGACCAAGCTCTTCTCAGGAAGCCCAGCCAGTGACTCAGCATGGCGGAAGTCCAGGGACTGGCCATTTCTGCCTCACGGGGACTCCTCTCTTGGCAACTTTTCTCCGGAGTTCATGGTTGGGTTGATAAGACTCTGCTGGACCTGCATCTCAGTCTGTAGGCTCAATCCTGCCCGATCCTATTTCAGCCCCCCTTTACGTCTCATAAGCTTTACCCCCAATACACCAATTGCACTCCCAACTCCATTTCCATGTGCGCCTTGCTGAGGAGTCAACTGTCACAATACAATTTCGCTTTTGGCTGCTGCCATCCCTGAACCAAGACTGCCTCTATTTTCGTGAGGAGCTGTTTGACAGGAAAAGAACTTGAATTTTAAAAGGCTCATAAAATCTTATACTCTTGAGTTTAAGCCATAACCAATCCATCGTGTTAAAGGTCTAAGTGTACTGGGACCCACACGAGGAGACCACTGTGAGCCTGGCTGAACAGCACTATCTGGCTTCTAGGCCGTGCTGGGTTCCTTAGGTTAAAATGAATGCCCTAATTGGAAAAGATTCAAATCTTGGTCATTGGAATGAGGATGTTATGAAGGAGCCAAAGGAATTGAAAAACTCCAAACCCTGGAGCTCCTCCAAAGCCCTGAGTCCTCCCAGCTGACGAATGTGTTGATCCCTCCAAACATAAGGCCAAACCTGAGATGCAGCTGGACTGGTTACAAGCAAATGCCACTGAGGTCCCTCCCAAGTGTCAAGTACCAAGCTAGGCCCAGAAAACACAGCATGGGAGAAAGAAAAACCTGCCCTCATGAGGCATGCATTGCGTGCAGGGTTGAGGAGGGTGGTGGAAAGCAGATAATAAAAGGGTAAAATGTATTATGTGTTACCTGGTTATAAATGTTGTGGAAAAAAATTAAGCAGAGAAGGGGGACAGACTGTAGGTACAGGAATGCAATTTTAAATAGGGTATCAGTGAAGGCCTCACTGATAAGGTGTCATTTGAGTAGGAGGTAAGGAAGTGAGCTGTGCATATATAAAGAGGAGAAACATTCCAGAAGGGAAGAATAGATTTTACAAAGACCCTGAGATGGAACCGTGCTTAGCATAGTTGGGAAAGTTCAGAGGCCAGGGTGGTTTGAGAGGAGTGTACAAGGGGGAAAGTGGTAGAACTTGAGGCCAGAGAGGGAGCCAAATCAGATCATGTAGGGCCTTGGAGGCCACTATTAAGATTTTGACTTTGACTTTGACTGTGACTTCAGTAAGAGTGGAAGAGTTTGAACAGAGCAGTGGCAAGATCTGGCTCATTTGAACAGGTTCACTTTGACTGCTGTGTGGATGATAGACCACAGAGGAGCTTGAATGGAGGCAAGCAGGCCAGTGAGAGGCTACTGCAACAATCCAGAAGAGAAATGACAAAAATGAAAGATGACCAAATGCTCAAATGGGGTAACAGTGAAAGTGGATTGGAGTCTGGATAGATGCAGAAGTAGAAACCAAAGGATTCACTGATTGATTGCATGTGTGGGGCATAAAGAGGGTAACTGGAAGGGCAGAGTTATCATTTCCTGAGAAGAAGGACATTGTAGGAGGAGTAGGTGCAGAAAGAAGATCAGACACTCCATGTGGAAAATGTGAAGTGTAAGATGCCAATCACACACCCAAGTGGACATGTTAAGGAGGCAGTTGCATCATGAGAGAATTCTCAGGATCTGCTCGTGACTTAACCAACACCACGGTCCACTAATTGCTAGGCTTCAATTCGAAGGATGCCAACCGTTGCCAGAAGGAAACCATTTTGATGATACATCCCCCCCCCCAAAGAAGAAAATCGTCCTCAGTCTTCTTCTTCCAATGTTCCATATCTCAGTAAGAGGTAAGCCACCTATCTGAAACCCTAGAAGTCACTATCTTCTCCCTAAATGGCCCTCTCACACACATATCCAATCAATCCCTGAGTCCTATTTATTCTCCCTCCTCTCTGTGTCTTAAGTCTGTCCACTGTGTTCATCATTACTGCTGTCCCTCTGATCCAACTCCCACCATTGTTCACCAGGACCACAGCAGTAGCCTCCTATCTGGTCTCTCGTGTTCTCTTATCTCTCTTCCATCCACTCCCAGAGAGTTGTGCAGGAATGTAATAATTTCAGAAGTGGTCTTGGATAGTGGCAAATAACGATAATTGGCACTCTTTTGAATTGGATAATGACAAAAAATGGTCACTGAATTGGGGGAAAATTAATAAATTGGAACAAGCATACTAGAAAGGGATAGAATAAGTTACCTGTTTTAGCTAGACAGTTCCCTTGATATAAAGCTGCATTTGATCACAGAAAATAATGTCATATTCTTCTTTGCACATCTGCATCATGGTATGTGATGTCAGCCTGGCTCAATGGGCCGTTACCCTTCCATCTGGACATATTCTTTCCTCTGTCTGAATGTTCCCTCCCCACCCCAGACTGGATTGCTTCTTGTCCTTCAGATCTCAGCTTAAATGATTTTCTCAAAGAAACCTTCCCTGACCCCAAATTGGATCGATTCCCACTTATACCTGCTCTTAACGCCTCCTCCATGTTTGTTTGTTTGTTTTAGAGAGAGAGCACGAGCACATGAGCGGGAGTTGGTGGGGGGGAGAACAGAGGGAGAGGAAGAATCTTAAGCAGGCTCCACTCCTGACACAGGGCTCAATCTCACAACCCTGAGATCATGACCTGAGCCGAAATCAAGAGTTGGACACTTAACCGACTGAGCCACTTGGGCTCCCCCTTCTCCGTGTTCTTTACAGCACTTATCACAAGTGCAATTGTGCAAATACTCATTTCAGTCATGTTTTCGTATCTGGCTCCTCTAGAATGTAAGCACCTGAGTGGGGTTGTACCTGCCTTGTTCACAGCTCTATGCCAAGGATGGACCACAGGGTCTAGTATATAGTAAGTGTTCCATAACCCTGTGTTGAATGAACAAATAACGAGGGATATTTTGCACTAGTAATCTGGAATTTCTCTTTCCTTTCTCATACCCACCTTCAACCAGAGAGCCAGCTCCATTTCTCAGGGAAGGTATGTGGCAGGGCGGAAAGTTGAAAGAGGCTACATGCCTTCCCGGTTCTTTTTTCTAAAAGCTGGTCTTTTGGAGAAGATCTATAGGTCTACAAAAGAGTTTCTTGAAGAAACAAGTATGGAAAAGGACTTCCTTCAGACTACCAAGAAGACCTGTGCCCTGCTTCTCAACAATGCCCTTGGGGAGGGAGCAAGGCCCAAGAGATGTATGGGTGTCGTGTGGTCAGAGCCAGTTTATGTCTCCATGTGGACTAATCTCAGAGGACCACATGGACATTTACACACACACACACACACACACACACACACACTAGTCCTGGGCAAGATCCCAGACATGGATGACGGCATTTGGAGAAGGAAAACCCCACAATGACTGAAGTGATATTTTAGAAAAATGTAAAGGTCATTTCTGCACCCATGGGTTTGTGAAATAAGTTTCATTAATACCACACCCTTGCTTTATCAAAGATGTATTTATATATAGTTTAGTTTTTGTGTCATGTGTAGTATATTCTAACCTAATAATTGAACATTGGACAACCGCCCCCACCCCCGTATGGTGTTAACAAAACCTTATACTTGGCAAACACATTTGTTCCTTGTAATAACCCTGTGAAATAGAAAGAATAGGCATTACTCCCACCACTGTCCCATTTTACAGGTGAAAAAACTAATTCAGCGAGGTCAAACTTATGAACAAATGTCACACAGCTATGCTAGAGGCAGAGTCGATCTTCTGACTCATAATTACATAGAATTCTTTATGTAATACCATGCTACCGCTATTTATAAGAACATTCCATTTCCTGACCACATGAAACAACTATGAGCTTTTGCTATGTTGGATCGATGTTTCCCAGCAAAGTTAATTTGCATTTTTCCAAATTCAGTAACAATTCTCAAATATTCTTTATAGAAGTGATGCCGTATTATTTGTTCATTGTTGCTGCATTGTTGAATTTTCTTGTCTGTTAGTACAACTCACCTTTTCTTCTTTTGGATGAGACATATTCTGCTAAAATTACCTGCTGTGTTTGTGATTCTGATGGTGGTGCTTTCAGCTGGAAAGAGGAGAGGCAGCCTGAGTGAAATTTTCCTGTTTGATATCTTCGAAGTGGGGCCTACAATTACTTCCCTCCATTTTAAATTTTATAACGCAGTGGGGCTACTCTGATTGTACAATGTGAGCCTGAGTTTTTCTGACGTTTCCCCAAATTCCGAGACTTGTTTTATAATCATGACTGCCTAAAAACTCTCAAGTGTCTTAGCAGACTTACTTACATGGTTACAAAGGAAGCTCGCCTCCATGACATTCTCACAGAATAAAACTTTTTTGTTCTTCCTATGGTATTTAGCTATGTTAATGCCATTGGGAGAAGGATCTGATGTTAGTCCTTCACTTTAAAATCAGGTATTGTTGGGGCACCTGGGTGGCTCAGTCGGTTAAGCCGCTGTCTTCGGCTCGGGTCATGGTCCCAGGGTCCTGGGATCGAGCCCCGCATCGGGCTCCCTGCTCGGCGGGGAGCCTGCTTCTCCCTCTCCCTCTGCCTGCCTCTCTGCCTACTTGTTCTCTCTCTCTCTGTCAAATAAATAAATAAAATCTTTAAAAAAAATCAGGTATTGTTATTATAACAGCATTCCAAGGGCATTTTGTCAAAAATTATTTTTTCAATATTTTCAAAATTATTTTGTCAAAAATAAAAATGTGATAGACTACTTCATTTTTTCTAACATCTTCACATACAGGGGTAAGTGGTTGGGGGGGCACAGTACTAAACAGAAATGATTTTGTAAATACACTGATCAGTGACTACTTGAGGAATATGATAAAAACAGTGTGATCAAAGACCTACTTTATCTAGCTCTCCATTTTCATCCCGAAAGCAAACATGTGGTTTACAATGAAAACCAGTCTCACTGACAGTCTAAAGACAGAAGGGTGATGGTGCAGAGCAGAGAATTCTGGGCCAGGAGGGCAGTCATGAGGACGGCTGGCCCAGTTTTGCTGCTGGCTTGTCAGCCAATCATTAACCTCTTTATGTGTAAGAGTCTTACTTGTGAAATGAAGATCCCTCCACCTGTTCTTAATCAAGTGTAAATGGATGTTAGGAGGATTAATTGTACAATCCCTTGAGCTCCAAAGGGGAAAGCGAGGTGTGTAGGCAGCAGCTGAAGCTTCTTAACTAGACACTGTCTAATAGACCACTCTAGGAGCAGGTTGCCTTTGCATTGACACTTCCATTTCCTTACTTAGGAAAGTCAAATCATCACGAATGAATTTTTAAAGCAAAATTAGCCCCATAAATACAGAGAACAAACTGGTGGTTTTCAGAGGGGAGGGAGGATGGGCAAAATGGGTGAAGGGGAGTGGGAGGTCCAGGCTTCCAGTTGTGGAATGAGTAAATCACGGGGACGAAAGTTCCAGCACAGGGAATATAGTCAATGGTATTGTAATAGCACTGTATGGTGACACATGGTAGCTATACATATGGTGAGCACAGCATAATGTATGAAGAAGTTGAATCCCTATGCTGTGCTCCTGAAACTAGTGTAACATTGTGTGTCAACTATACTCAAATTTAAAAAAATTTAATGAATTTTTAAACAACCAATAGCTTTAGAATAAAAAATAATAAACATAAGCACCATTTATCATCATATTAGTAGCTCCTAATCCATTAATCCATCAAATTAACCACCAAGAGCAGAAAAACCATCTAGAAATTTGCTCCCCTCATTGGACCCTATATGAGAGACAGATATTATCTGTGGACACATGGACACCAAGCTCCTTTTTAAGGCATACAAATAGCTCAGTGCATAAGATTCCATGTTACCATGTGGAATCTGAATGCAGAAATGTAAATATAAAATTTCAAATAAATGTTGTGTCTTAAAACATCATCAATTTTCAAAATTAGACAAGCTATATCTGATCATTATATTGTCCTTATTAGATATATTTTTAATGAATAATAATTGTTTTAATTTTCAGGGTTTTAAAAAACTGGACTAAGGCAATAATATGAAAAGTTAAGAAGTTTTAGCCAGCACACTTAAAACATTTATAGGATCTATCAGCTTTATCTCTTGGATAATTGTTACCATATAATAGCTGGTCTTATACTCTTCATAAACTTTCAAATTAAGCTTTTACATGCTCACCTGATTCATAGTTTTGTTCTTAAGGACACCACTGATATCAGTTAAAGTCAAGTCACCTAATGGCTTTCTCTTTAAGAAACCCACTACTAGCTGCTCGTCTTACTTAGAACGAACAATTTTCTTTATAAGAGATTCAAAATGCACTAAATGTAGGCAAAGAGAGCAGATAATGAAAACTAACCAAATCAGAACATGGAATCCTCAGTCTAGTCTTCGCCTGAGAGAAGGTTAGTGCCATTTCCAAGTAATAGAAGGAAACTGACCAAAACTCACATTAAAGTCAGATTTTATCATTCAAAACATAACACGGTTAAGTTACTCACAAATTAATCAAAACTTGGGGGTTTTTTTAAAGATTTTATTTATTTGACAGAGAGAGAGACAGCGAGAAAGGGAACACAAGCAGGGGGAGTGGGAGAGGGAGAAGCAGGCTTCCCGCTGAGCGGGGAGCCAGATGTGGGGCTCGATCCCAGGACTCTGGGATCATGACCTGAGCCGAAGGCAGACGCTTAACGACTGAGCCACCCAGGCGCCGCTCAAAACTTGTTTTAAGAAAAAGAAAACAATGCTTTCTTAGAAGCAAGCGATGGGCATTCTGTGAATTTAAGGCCTTCGAAATGTAACAGGAGTATTAAGGTGCCATGTACACTCTTCTGCTTGCAAAAGGAAACTGACTTCCAGAAAGAAGAGAAGCATTGAATCAACTGAAAGACAATTAAATCATGCTAGTGTAGTGTTAAAAGAGAGATACTAGTTTTTCTTTTCTGTGGCCTCTGTAAAATCTCATCACTGGTTTATCTCACTGGACAAAGGATTTATGTAGTGTGTTCATTTTCTAGTGCTGCATAACAAATTATCACAAGGTTTGTGGCTTACAACAACCCACATGCATTATCTCACAATTCTGTAGGTTAGAGTCTGGGCACAGTGCGCCCCAAGTTCCTGCTCAGAATCTCACTGGGCTGACATCAAGGTGTCGGTTGCATCTGCGGTTCTCATCCAGGGCTTGGGGTGCTCTTCCAGGCTCACTGGTTGTTGGCAGAATTCAGTTCCTTGGGGTTGTAGCACTTAGATCATTTGCCTGCTTGCCATTGCCTGGGGACTGCTCTCAGCTTCTGGAGGCTGCCCCTAGTTCTTTGCCATGTGGCTCCCAAGGCGGTTCCCAATGGATGTTTGCTTTCTTCGGGGCCAGCTGGTGTCACCTTGCCTTCCTCTTCTATGACTAGCCAGAGAAAACTCTCTGCTTCTAAAGGGCTCCGTGAGGTCAGCTCCACTGAGAATAATCTCCCTTTCTTAAAGTCAACTGTGCCATATAACATAAAAGAATCATGGGAACAATATCCTGTCATATTTCTAGGTCTCTCCCACATTCAAGGGGAGGAGACTATATAGGGGTATGAGTCATTGGGGGTCCTCTTAGAATTGTGCCAACCACATATAGTTTACAAAACATTTCCACATAGTTTATAATTTTACACTCTCAGAAACCTTATGCCTTTTTTTTAAAAAAAATAAGGAAACCAAGAGGGTGGCTCCTCTGTTGTTCTCTTGCTCTTCGGTTGACTGTTGGTGCTAATTATACAATATTGCAATTTGTATCAAAGGCCTAGAAATTAGATGTCTTGGGACTGGATTTATGTTAAAGATATGCTCAGTAATGCTAAGTTTCGTTGCTTGGTTTTGGTCAGTTTTAACCAACAAATTTATTATTTTTAGTTTGTAATAATAAAATCTGCTAGTAAAAAAAAAATAATAATAAGGAAACCCAAATGGGAATAAGACAAAGAAGGGAAGGAACCATCAGTTACAGGATTCCTAAAGTTGCATCAGGAAAATACAGATGCTTCTTATGCATCATCTCCTTTCATTTTCACAAAACATTTGAGGTGGTAGACTTATCTCAGTTTTTAGATGGAACAACTAGGCCCAGAGTAGATGAGTCATTCGTGCAACGTTGCAAGGCAGGTAAGAAATATAGCCCAAACTTGCCCCTACGTCTTTTGATTCCGGTTTCCTTTTTTTTCATTTGCTTTTTGAAATAGCTATTGAGAATAAGACCAAAACACTTCATGTCATGTGAGCTTGACAAAAAGACTAGGGTTCTTTTTTTTTTTTTTTTTTAAGATTTTATTTATTTATTTGACAGAGAGAGACACAGCAAGAGAAGGAACACAAGCAGGAGGAGTGGGAGAAGGAGAAGCAGGCTCCCCGCTGAGCAGGGGGCCCGATGCCGGGCTCGATCCCAGGACCCTGGGATTATGACCTGAGCCAAAGGCAGACGCTTAACGACTGAGCCACCCAGGTGCCCCAAGACTAGGGTTCTGATGTAAGAGGGTCCCCAGGTGTGGCGAGTGAGTAGAAAGCTGATAGACGTGCAAGTATGATGCAAATACGGTGGTGGTGCTCCGGGGGGCATATAGAAGATCAGCACCTTGGGCTGACTGTGTGAAGGACAATTTGGCCCCAGCTATCAAAAGTACAAAAGTGTGGGCGCCTGGGTGGCTCAGTTGGTTAAGCGACTGCCTTCGGCTCAGGTCATGATCCTGGAGTCCCGGGATCGAGTCCCGCATCGGGCTCCCTGCTCGGCGGGGAGTCTGCTTCTCCCTCTGACCCTCCTCCCTCTCATGCTCTCTGTCTCTCATTCTCTCTGTCTCAAATAAATGAATAAAATCTAAAAAAAAAAAAAAAAAAAAAAAGTACAAAAGTGCATGACCCTGAATTTAGCAATCCCACTTCTAAGAATGTATCCTACAGATATATTTGCTTGGGGGAAAATGAAGCATGTACCAAATTATGCTTTTCAGAACCGTTAGTAATAGAAAAGAATGGGAACATCCCAATTGTTCATCCATAAGGGGGCTTCTTTAATAAACCATGACATGGCCATACAATAGAATGCTATGCAACCATAGAAAAGAATGAGGAGAATCTTTAGGCATGAAGATGGGGATTATTTCACTATTTTGTGAAGCGAAAAAAGCGAGCTGCAGACCAGTATACATGGTATGTTGCCATGCTGGTAGGAAGGGGGAAAGGAAGTACGGATGTGAGTGTGTGTATATATGTGTGTGAGTGTGAGTGTGTGTGTGTGTGTGTAACTTGTATATGTATAAAATATCTCTGAAAATATACACATACATGAAAACTGGTAACAAGATCCACCTTCAGACAGGGGAACTGGGTGGCTGAGAATAAGGATTGAATAGAACTGTATACATATATTCAATATATACGGTAGCCCCCCTTAACCACGGTTTTGCTGCTCTTGATCTCAGTTACCCGCAATCAACTGCAGTCCAGAAGCAGATGATCCTCCTTCTGATGAATGGTCAGAAAGTCAGTAGTAGCCTAACCAGATGTCACAGTGCTTACGTCGTTTCCCTCACTTTATCGCATCAAGTAGGTATTTTATTATTTTGCAGAATCCCAAGAAGGGTGAGCAAAGTAAAATAAGGTATTTTTCGAGAAAGAGAGAGACCACATTCACATAACTTTTACTACAGTGTATTGTTAATAATTGTTCTATTATTAATCTCTTACTGCACTTAATTTATACATTAAACTATCATAGATGTGTGCGTCTAGAAAAAGCCATAGTATATGTGAAGTTTGGTGCTATCTGCCGTTTCAGGCATCCATTGGGGGTCTTGAAAGTATCCCCCAAGGAAAAGAGGCTCGAGAGATGTGGAAAATATTTGCATATAGAAATCTGTTTATTTAGCAAGGGACATGGAGTTATTTCTGAAATTTTTGCCTGAGGAGCCAATATTTAAATTTATGTCGTTGCCTATTAAGTCCAAAAAGGTAACAGCAAGGAAAAAAATAGAAGTGAGTAGAAGCCACTAAAAGGAGGATGAGGCACAGAACATTTAGAATTTAAATAAACAATAAAGCAGAGTAAGAAGTCTGATGGAACAAGGAGCAGGAATGTAGGAAAACCACTTCACTGAAAGCTGTTACTACTTTTGGTTCCTGCCGGGCAGGTAGCGCAAATTCAGTTTACTATCCCGAAACTTACCATTTTTTACAGAACTGATACCTTTATACTTTTAACTAGAACATAATAAACAACCAGCTTCTGTTTTCCCAAAGCAAAGTCATTGTGCCCCACACGGGGTCTGTCAGGTGCTAAGAAAACCAAGCTTATTCTCAAACCTTCAACAAAGCTTGGGGCTTCCAGATAGCATCTGCATTAAGGGCTTCCAGGAGGGGCACCTGGGTGGCTCAGTGGGTTAAGCGTCTGCCTTCGGCCAGGGTTCTGGGATCAAGCCCCACAGCGGGCTCCCTGCTCAGCGGGGAGCCTGCTTCTCCTTCTCCCTCTGCCCCTCCCCATCCACTTCATGCACGCTCTCTCTCTCTTTTTCTCAAATAAATAAATCAAATCCTTAAAAAATAGAATAAAAAAATAAAGGCTTCCAGGATTTGCATACAGAAACTTCTCCAGATCGCACTCTCTTTGAGCCCCGCTCCTCTGAGGCTGTCTGGGCAATACTTCGTATCACTGGGTAAAGGGGGAGGCCCACTGGGGGAAAACTGTAAGCTTAGAAAAAGGAGCTAGCTGCCCAGCAGTTCAGATAGGATACTTCCCTTTCTCCTATTATCTCTGTCCTTAAAAGTATTATTGCCTCCTTTCGGAGCCAAGAAACTGTGAAATTGAAATATAGGTGGATTATGGTCTGTGTACCTAGGCTGTCTAGAAAGTAAGCTACTTGTCCTACGATGCCTAAGCTGTCCTCATAGACCTGCCTTTCCATCTTGCACCAGGACAGACCACCAGTAGACCCTCATGGACCATTGGTAGTTTTGCGTCTTAGTGGCTGGACAAACGGCTCCAAAGTACACTCCTTTAGCGTTTCCCTGAAAAGGTCGCTCTTTTTCATTTATTTTGCATTTGCAAGTGAAAAATTCCCCCTGGAGGTGCTATGACAACAGTGGCTCAGGTCTCTGTCCCTGAAATTGTGTGCATCCTTTCCAGCCACACTGTTGCTAAAGAATTCGATTTCTGAAATGTGCCCTTCATTTTTTTTTTAAGATTTTATTTATTTATTTGACAGAGAGAGACACAGTGAGAGAGGGAACACAAGCAGGAGGAGTGGGAGAGGGAGAAGCAGGCTCCCCGCGGAGCAGGGAGCCCGATGCGGGGCTCGATCCCAGGACCCCGGGATCATGACCTGAGCCGGAGGCAGACGCTTAACGACTGAGCCACCCAGGCACCCTATGCCCTTTATTTTTGTCCCTTCTTCTCCCTCACAGCCCTCAGGGGGTGGAGATTTAAGTAATTAAAATCTGGAAGAGAAACCCTAATTGGCATTCTAGCTTTAAGATGAAATTATTTTGCTGCAGCGCTCTATCTAGAAGCCTTGACGCGTAATGATGCCTGCACAGCTTTGCCCAAACGAGTTAACTCAATGTATTGTACCTTCCCGGTTCACAGGCCAGTGGTAGCTTTATGGAATTCCATGTTTAATCAACCCACTGGAGACAAAGAAATCTTTTCAGTTTGGTCACTGACTGCTTATTGGATGGGTTTAAGTTTGGGGAATCCAAGCGAACCCTATGTATTTGCACTCACGTTGCTGGGGCCAAATTAGGCAAAAGCAAAGAGACCCTGAGATCTGTAAACATAGCAGTCAGGTAAGGCCATAGAAGGTGACAGAGATTTAAAACCAGAGGTCAAGCGTGCCAATTGTTGCATATTTTAAAATCCCAGAGGACAAAGGGTGCAGGGAGCTGTCACGTCGTGAGGGGTTTGAAAAGTTTCCTTTAATTATCTGAGACTAAAATCCCCACTGCTTATTATGAACTCTCTGGATTTGAGAGCTATTTCATAAGTAAACTCTTAGGACTCGACTCAACCCCGCTGACCCTGGTGGGTTGGCTCGTAAATTACAGAGCTCATGGGGCGCCTGGGTGGCTCAGTTGTTAAGCATCTGCCTTCGGCTCAGATCATGATTCCAGGGTCCTGGGATCGAGCCCCGCATCGGGCTCCCTGCTCGGCAGGAAGCCTGCTTCTCCCTCTCCCACTCCCCCTGCTTGTGTTCCTGCTCTTGCTATCTCTCTCTCTCTGTCAAATAAATAAATAAAATCTTTAAAAAAAAAAAATTACAGAGCTCATGAAAGCTACCTATGGGAGCGAGACTTACAGGATAATTTATCAAAGTAAAATGTAGGTCAGGCATAGGCCTGAATTTGGGCTTCCCCAGAAACAGACCCTGAAACAAGGACTAAAGTAGAAGTACTTCATTTGGAAGGTGAATGAGACACTCCGTAGCAGGGTGGAGAAGTGAGACAGAGAAGGGAAAGAAGCCAACAAAGCTGCCTGTTTTTGCTGTGGGCAACCTGAACTCCAGTCCGCTGGGGAACTCTAGGAGCCAGTGGAGCACACACACCTCAGAGTTGTTCCACTCAAGGGCCTAGGGAGCTGCAGTATTCATACACCAATTCTTGTCCTTTACTGGCTGAGCAATACTCCCAGGTGAGCATTAATTTCTCGGCACTTCCAGCCTGCCGCGTGGATGGCATGGGGGGCTCTGGAGGACAGAGAAAAGCTTCTGGCCTGTGTGCTAGTGGTAAGAGTGGTAAGATTTGGGCAGGGCACCCCCAGCAACAGCTACCCCCTCCATTGTACGCTGTGGTTTTCCACCGAAATAGTGACTACAACGGTATGTATGAATGCTTATCCATGTCCCTGCTGACCTTTAACCCCCAGCCCTTTGCACGGTGCTGTCACATGGTAGCTCTCAAACCATATTGGTTGAATGAATCAACAAAGGATTCATTCCAGCCATTATTATTACTGTAATTTAAAAGATGCAAAAGCTCATCGCACAATTCTGAAACTGTTTCCAAATGTGTTAACCTCGCCAAGCAGCATCTAAAATAACCCTAAGCAGGATGGCTAACGGTGTAAGGAAAAAGTAATTGGCACACTGTTAGTGTGTAAATAGGAGCAAGCTTCCCGGAGACCGATTTGTCAGTATTTATCAACACTTTAAAGGCACATGTTTGGGGACTCAACAACTAGACTAACAGGAATTTATGTTATGGCACACTTGCATGAGGGTACAGCGATAGTCATAGAAGATGTCCACTGCAGCTCACTTTGTAATAGTAAAAAACCAGAAAATAAGTTAACTACCCATCAAAAACATAAAGGTTAGAGAAATTGTAGTAGATCCATACAGCGGACAGCAGTGCATACCATGCAGGCATTAAAAAGGATGAGGTACATCTATATGGGCTGACAGAGAAAATGTACAAGATTCTAAAACAGTATGTCCACTATGATCCCATATGTGTCAAATGATGGGGAGGTCAGATATTTACAACACTGGTATGCTTATTTGGGCAGATAAAAAAAAAAAAAAAACCCTAGAAATCAAGCACCTGAGTTTCCAAATCAATGAGACATCATAGAGTCGTTTAATTTAACCTGACCCTTACCCTCCAAGTAAATTGATTGGCTATTTTGGCAACTACATATTACATATATTTCACCCTTACCAAAAATTTCATAAAGTGAGTGCTAACATCCTCTGTGGTACTCAGTGTCGGTGCCCTATTTATATCCTATGACCCATCCCAGAGGTCCCCTGTGGTAAATTCCACTACAGGCCCTGCTTCTTGCATCTCTTTTTTTTTTTTTAAGATTTTATAATTTATTTATTGGTCAGAAAGAGAGAGCACAGGCAGGGGAAGCAGCAGGTAGAGGGAGAAGCAAGCTCCTCGCTGAGCAAGGAGCCCAATGCGGAACTCGATCCCAGGATCCTGGGATCATGATCTGAGCCGAAGGCAGCCACTTACCCAGCTGAGCCACCCAGGCATCCCTTCTTGCATCTCTTTGATCTGGGTGCAGGAGCCTACTTGACCTGCATGAAGCATGGGCTAGAAGTGCCCAGGAATGATCCTCATGCAATGAGCAAGAGGAGTTGGTGGATAAATACCCCGACTTCCTTGGCTCTCAGGGGGAACGTTTTTAAGCTGTGTTCTACACAGTCTCTCAGAAGCTCTCCTTGAGGACTGAGCCCCTGTCCACAGCACTAACCTGCTCATCAACACACCCTTCATTGGCTTTATCCTTTCCTTATCTTTCCTTCCCCACTCCTTCACTGGACTTCCTATAAAATCCTCCCAAATGAAATCGTTGCACCCAAATCCTCGTGCGAGAGCCTGTTGGCCAAATGCTCACCTCAGGGTCACCTAGACTACATCCCCATTTAATAGGTTAAAAAACTGAAACTCTTAAACGGTTAGGTAATGCACACCAGGCCATAAGCTACTAGGTTGAATTATATGAAAATGCCATTTCTACAGATCACCAATGGTCAAATATCAGCAAACTCGTATGGTTGAACCTAATAGTAAGTATTAGGGCAGAGGTGTGAAGGCAGATTAAGGACAAACCTTGTGGTTCCAAAAGTGATCCTACTAGGTGTAGCCCAGGGTAGAATAAGCTATGCTTCAGTAGACAGGAAAGGTACATTGTACACATTTTGCACCCTGGTTACCAGCATGGGCTTTGGATTGAGTTGGACCTGGGTTCAAATCCTGCCTCTTATTAGTGTGCAAAGTTGAGCAAGTTACTCTGGGAGCCCCCATTTCATCACATATACAATGGAGCTGCCCCATACATTCCCTGGGAAAATCATATGAGACCATATAGCAAGTTCCTGGCACATAGTAAGTCCCCAATAAATGGTTACTTGCTCAAAATGGAAAAAAGCAAATATTTTGTTTTGCTCTTGATGGCAATGAACAGAAACTTAACTCAAACAAGCTTGAGCAGAAAATGGCTTGTGTTGGGTCATGAGACCAAACAAAGAATATAGATAAGCTGGCCTTGGGTGACCGGATCCAGGGACTTTGGACATCCTCGTCCACCCATCATTCCTGCTTCATTCTGAGACATTCTTCAGGCATCCATGCAGTTGGTTGTCACTGACAACTGATGGAAAGGGCGCTCTCTCCCAGGGGAGGCCTCTGGGAGATCTGACTTTGACTCATAAGCTCTGAACTAGTCCCTGTGGCCCAAGAAGAGTGGTCAGACCTGGGTCATTTATCCGTTTACTGGGATGGGAAGAGGGACCTGCTACCAGCCGAAGTATGGAAAAGGAGCTCTTGGCAGACAAAACCCAAACCTGCTCATCTCAATCTGAGTAGTCATTAACATAGACAGAAATAGGGTTTTTAAATTAATAGATTTTAATTTTTAGAGGCATTTTTGGTTTAGAGGAAAACAGAGCAGAAAGTACAGAGAGTGCTATATATTCCCTCTCCGAACCTCCCACCCCTCGGGCTCTCTATTATTAATATCTGACCTGAGTGTGGTACCTTGTTACAGTTGACCAACCAGTATTGGTACTTTATTATTTACTGAAGTCCATGGTTTACATTAGGGCTCACTCCTTGTGTTGCACGGTTCCATGGGTTTTGCTAAATGCATGATGTCGTGTATCCGCCATTCTAGTACCATATGGGACAACACCCCCCGTGCTCCCCCTATTCATTCTTTCCTCCCCACCAACCACTGATCTTTTTACTGCCTCTATAGCTTTGACTGAAGCACTGTTTACAATAAACACTTGCAAAGGATTTGAAAATTATAACACCTCACTTAACCAAATTTCCCACCATTTTCAGAAGACACCATGGATACTCTTTCACAAACCAATAAGCTTCTTTAAAAAAAAAAAAAGAAAGAAAAGACTGATTGATTGATTGACTTTAGAGAAAGAGAGAGCACATGCATGAGTGAGGGGAGGGGCAGAGGGAGAGAGAGAAAGAGAATCTTCAAGCAGACTCCCCACTGAGCACAGAGCCCCACACAGGGCTTGATCTCACAACCCATGAGATCACAACCTGAACCAAAATCAAGAGTCGGATGCTTAACCAACTGAGCCACCCAGGTGCCCCCTAAACTTCTTTTTCAAGTAGATGATTTCTATATCAAATCCTCTTGTGTCCTCACAAATTCTTACCCCAATTTGCTTCTTCTCCTCCTTCTGCATTTGGATGTCTCTCTCCCTCAAGTTCTGGCATCTTTTGAGCTGCAAAACCCACTGCATTTAGATTAATGTAGTGCCTATTCATTGGAGATCAAAGCTGCTGCACTTAGCATGATGTTAGATTATTAGATAGGTAATTCTTCTGTGGCTTGGTGAGGGGGGTGTTCTTCAGGAGGATGGTAGTAGCAGGGACGTTGTTTGGCACTTGTTTTGTTTTCTTTTGATTTTTCCTCCAATTTTATTACTGATCTTAAATTGCAGTGGGAACTGACTTAGCAGCTGTAACGTCACTCACAGCCTCTTGATATTGCTAGCAACATGTTTATTTCTTCTCTTCATTGCTTCCTTCAGTTCCCCCAACCTGATTTCTCTTCCAAAGCATCTTGTTCGAAAACAAACAAACAAAAATGTATTATAAGGCAAACCCATAACTAAGAATCCATGCTGCATTCTTCATATTAAAAAGCACTTTGGGGATCGCCTTCATTTCTACCAAAAAATAAACATTTTCCCGAGGCTTAAACAAAGGCACCACTTTAAGAGTCTATAAAGAGACTGGCTAAATCTGATACTATATTAAAATGCTGATGTTATCATGTTAAAAAATTATACAGATAACACATAAAGATTATATTGGCCGAATAATTTGAAGATATTTCAGTGCCACTTTATTACATTTTTCTTTATTGGTGGTGTGTTTAACAATGTTAGGGAGCTTCACAGTGATTTCCATCATATGGTTCTCTGTGAAAGGGAGAGGGAAAAGTGAGACTAATACTGTAGTTTTTAAGGCCATAGCAAACTGTTCAGTTCAGGCCGCATGGATTAGGTGCGTAGTGTGGCAATGTGCTAAGATTCGTGAGTACAAAGCCATAGTCCGTGTTGTAGACTGGATTGTCTAAAAGCAGACGGTGAGATGGACTTCGGGGTACATGATGGTCATTAGGGATCAACACCTGTGAAGGGTGCAGGACTTTGGCAAGGAGATAAGTTGAACTGCAATGCAAGCCCGATAGTCTCCCCCCACCTGGCAGGGGCCTCTGGAGCAAGAATTGTCCATCAGTGTTGTCCTACATGTGGCTGAACTGGCTGGGACTCTAGATCTCCAGTTTGCTCATTCATTGAGTGTGGGCTGCCCAGGAAGAGGCATGACCTAGGGCCAGGGGGCTGTCTGTTGTCCCTGGAGGGGCTGACCACACTTCCTGCATCTGGGCAGCAGGTCCTTCCTTGAAGGCAGATATGGGCAGGGCACCTCTGTGTCTTCCATAGTGTGGTGGGAAAAACATACCCAAATATAATTTATCACAGGATGGGAAAATCTACAATAGATTAATTAGTGTGCAGGTTGCTGCAGAAGCACCGAGCAGGGATTGGGCCAGGGAGGGAATCAGAAAAGGTTCCTAGAAAGAGGTAACCCTTTGGCTAAATAGGAGCAAGGGGCTGAAGAAGTGAGGGAAGATGTGCATTTTCAGAGCGTATTTTATCTGAGGCTCTCCAAGCGTTGACTTCATTTGGTACCTCTCTGGACTGGGACTTAGAAGAATTTAATTATTTCCCTCCCACAGCAGGATGAAATAAGCTATTCGAGGTAATTTAAACACAAAGCCAGGAAGAAACTTCAGTAGTCTTGGGGCGCCATATTTTCACCACTAACTCAGTGGTCAGACTCAATGATTTGTCAGTTGAGTAGAATAGTCCAGTCGGCTGAGGACAGGCTTGGTAAGGTGAGGGATCCCGGAGGCCACACACTGAGGTTGTGCCTAGTCATCAAAGGCTGGGCTTCCATTTCTTTGTTGTGTACTATACAATATCTAGCTTTGCGGAGAGATCTAGGCAACTGACTGAATGTTTCACATTTTTTTAAATGAATTTTGGTCTCAGGTAGGACACAA
Organism: Neomonachus schauinslandi; assembly: GCF_002201575.2. Lineage (NCBI taxonomy): Eukaryota > Metazoa > Chordata > Mammalia > Carnivora > Phocidae > Neomonachus > Neomonachus schauinslandi. The sequence continues at coordinate 90,218,350 of NC_058419.1, forward strand.
ACTGATAATTACTATCAAAATTGTACAAAGAAGAAGAAAACAACAAACAGTGGCAACAGTGGTTATTACCACCCGTAAAGCTTTTGTTTTTGCTCTGTTGTTGTTATTGTGGAATCCTTAATAATTTTACTTTTTTAAAAAATATTTTACTTATCTATTTAAGAGAGGGCACGAGCAGGGCGGAGGGGCAGAGGGAGAGGGAGAAGCAGACTCCCTGCTGAGCAGGAAGCCCTGTGTGGGGCTGGATTCCAGGATCCTGAGACCATGACCTGAGCTGAAGACAGACCCTTAACCAACTGAGCTGCCCAGGTGCCCCAATCCTTAATAATTTTAGAACAAGGGACCTCTGTTTTCATTTTACACTGGGCCCCACAAATTATGTAGTCCATCCTGATTACAAACAATTGCTTAAATTAAGAAGCAGGTTTGTTTCCTGGGTCTATGCAAAATATAGTATTAATTTTTACTATGGCATTTGAATTTTAAGACCTGAAAACTGGAAACATTTTGCCTTTTTATTTTGTATCCTTATTTAATTAGAAAACTACATGTTCATTGTGGAGTATTGGGTAAGTACCTAAAGTATAAGGAAAATCACCCAGAAATATTCCCTCTGTGTGCCCCCTCTGTGATTACAAAGGTATTGTTAATAATGTCTTTGATTAATCTCTCTTTGATTATTTCCTGTAACATTTAAAAAAATTTCTAGAGAAGTGTGTCTTGTATCAGATTTCTAAACTAGGGATGTGGAGAGGGGATAGCAGAGACCCACTGGAACGCTGAAAAGGCCTTCGGGGGAAAAAAATGTGAGAAATTATCAGGGCAATAAGAACTTAAAGATGTGTGTTTTCAACACAGCTCCGAGGACCCGGTAATAACCCAGAGATCAGGGCACCTGGGTGGCTCAGTTGGTTAAGCATCTGCCTTCAGCTCAGGTCATGATCTCAGGGTCCTAGGATCGAGCCCTGCCTTGGGCTCTTGGCTCAGCAGGGAGTCTGCTTGTCTCCCTCTCCCTCCGCCCCTTCCCCCCCCCACCCATGTTCTCTCTCTCTCTCTCAAATAAATAAATAAAATCTTAAAAGACAAAACAAAAACCCAGAGTTCAACTCCGCCTCTCAGGGCTTCCCTTCACAAAGTGTAAGCATAGTGGGGAGATTTCAGAGGGAAGTGACATCTTAGCAGTATCCCATTCCCCACTTATCTCCAAGTCTAGCACAAGACTCAGAAAAATATGTGTTCAGTTAACAATGAATTGGAAGATGATTTTGATATGGAGAGAGGTAGTAGCAGAACACTTTGGCATAGGAACAAATAGAGTGAAATTGGGAAAGAGGAGGTATGTTTGGAGTAGACCAATAAGAATGAAGCTGTGGTGGGCTGAATAATGCCCCCTCCAAAGATGTTCATGTCCTAAGCCCAGGAACCTGTGAATATGTGATCTTATATGGCAAAGGGACCTTGCAGATGTGATTAAGTTAGGGATTTTGAAATGGGGTGATTATCTGGTGGGCCCAGAGAGAGAAAAAGAGAGACAGAGACAGAGACAGAGGGGAAGATGCTACAGTGCTGGCTTTGGAGATGGCTGGTACGATCATGAGCCAAAGAAGGTAAATGACCTCTAGAAGTTAGAAAGTCAAGGAAACAGATTCGCCCTTAAAGCCTCCAGAAGGAACCCATTTCTGCCGACTCCTTTTAAGACTTCTGACCTCTGGGGGCGCCTGGATGGCTCAGTCGTTGGGTGTCTGCCTTTGGCTCAGGTCATGATCCCAGGGTCCTGGGATGGAGACCCGGATCAGGCTCCCTGCTCTGCGGGAAGCCTGCTTCTCCCTCCCCCACTCTCCCTGCTTGTGTTCCCTGTCTCGCTGTCTCTCTCTGTCAAATAAATAAAATCTTTTTTTTTTTTAAAAAAAAGACTTCTGACCTCCAGAATTTCAAGAGGAAAAAGAAGAAGTATGTTGTTTTAAGCCACTAAGTTTGTGGTAATTTGTTACAGCAGCAATAGGAAACTATTACAAAAGGTAACTCAGCAAACGGGCAGATAATTCTGGAAAGATCAAGTTTTCAAGCAAATGAGCATCTTTTATTCATAGTATAATGATGAGCTAGTCTTAATCCCTGCAGAAATCAGGAAGGGGCAGAGACTGCCACATCATTAGGTATTTTCACTCATCAAAGAAGATTGTGGCATTTCCTTTAGGAAGAACCTAAAACCTGGAGGTTTTATTTACTCTGGTATGATTTAGGTAAAATCCCACTAAAAGCAGGGCCAACCCTAGACACTTCTGAATTGCACAGATCACAAGTGACCTTTCAATAGGTTTGCTTATATTTCTCTATGATGATAAAGGGTTTAGGAGCAAAGCCCAGGGGATGCTACCAGGGCACACCTTAAACAAAACAAAACAAAACAAAACAAAACAAAACAAAACAAGAAGGGGGCGCCTGGGTGGTTCAGTCAAGTTAAGCATTGGACTCTTGATTTCAGTTCAGGTCATGATCTCAGGGTTGTGAGATCGAGCCCTGAGTCGGGCTCCCCGTTCAGCATGGGGTCTGCTTGAGATTCTCTCTCTTCCTCCCCCTCTGCACCTCCCCACCCCACACTCTCTCTCTCTCAAAACAAAAACAAAAACCAAGCAGGATAATTGGAGAGAGTCTTCACCTAGAGTTTGAATCTAGCGTTATCTGACTAGCTTTCTTGTTAAGATAGTCAACAACAGATTTATGGAAGAGAAAAACAGGCAGATTCAGAAGAAGAGAAAGGGGGGGTAAAAGTGGAATTACCAAATATTACTTTTCCTGTCATTGTTGTCTCCCTTTCACTATTGGAATCTTGCTGCTTTTGAAAATTACAATTCCTGTAAATGATGATGAACACAAATCTAATTTTCAGCCAATACTCCATGGCATCTATTTTGTTAGCAGTAAAAATACAAGCACTATTACTGTAATATTTTTATGTCTATAAGTAATGCTTTTTTGCAACCACCAATCCTGCTAATTTAACCTCCTCAATGCATCTCTAATCTATTCATTTCCCTTCATACACCGCCACCACCAATGTCTGTGAGTGAGTCTGTGAGGAAACTCATGACACACTCAAACAAGGGATCATTGGAGAGGGGGGTTATTTACAAAGGGGTGAGCAGAGAGAAACCACATGGAATACAAAAGAGAGAAACCCAAGGAAAACAGACAAATCCTTGGCAACACAAGCAAAGCTATCACCACCCCTAGGCCTGAAGGAACCCAGGGGAGGAGCAGTAATCTGGAAAGAGAGAGACATGTACAGAAGGTGAATTTGAGAGGAATATGCTCTTCTGATGAAGGACACAGCCAGCCAGAGGCAACCTAGGAGGGAGGGAATTGGGAAAATAAATACTCTGACCTCATTCTCCTCCAAATCTCTAGGCCTCTATAGGGGCTCCCCATTGGCCAAACTCAACCAGAAGCCAGAGGGCACAGGATCCTGTTTATGTGGTTCGTGCAGTTCAGCTTTCCAGGGCATAAGCAGGATGGAGAAGGTAGAGAGAAAACTTGGCGGGGAATAGAGAACATCCAGCATGCCACGTTCCTGCAATCTATTGTCATCTTGGCTAAACTAAAGCCTAAGTCATTTCTTATCATCCACTCTTACTCCCCTCCAATGTTCTCTCCAAACTACACCCCCTGTTTAAAACCTAACAGTTGCTTCCTGAAGGGATCAAAATCCTTATGCCCCCAACCTCATGTTGGGTCACTCTCCCACTCACTTCCTTTGTTCCTGTCACACAGGCCTTCTTTCAGTTCCTAAAATAAGCCACAAGGCCTTTGATTGAGCTATTTCTTCAGTCTGGACTTCTCCACCCCCAAACCCAACCCTTGGCCTAGTTCATGACTCTGCTGGGGGCACCTTATCTGACCTCCCGCTACTAGATTCCCAGTCTGTGTTAACCTCCCACTTCACACAAAGTGGTGTCTTCCCAGAGAGGACTTATCTCCATTTACCTTCCACATACATTTCCTCTGATCCTTTGAGGAAAGTGTTTTCCTCAGTTTGCTCCCCGCAGAGCCACCCAGGCACTTAGTAGGCACGAAAAGAAAGAACGAGTGAATGGCTAATATTAACGAATTGCTTCAAAATTAAGTTCATTTCTCTGACTTCAAGAGAAGCTAAAGTGGATATGGGAAAGAAAATTAATTTTAAAACCCAGTTATATAGGAACTTGCTAAAGAAAGCCTTTTTTTTTTCCTTGCCAAAATGTGTTCCGTCCCTTCATTTCTGAGAGCTATGACACCTTCCATCATTCCCCTCTAACTCTTTTCTCTGCACAGCCTCAGCGCCTGGTCTCCCAGAAGAGGCAATGCTTCCCACAAGTGCCTGGTAAGGTACAATAAAACTGCCTCAGTGTTCCAGACATAAATGATGACTTAACCGGAAGCTCCTCCCCGCCTCCCTCCTCAGCATTGTCCTACCACCCAGGTCACGAAGAATAAGGATTCATGAGTCAGCAAATTTCAGCTTGGAGACCTGCTGCAGTGTTTATTCCTCTCAGTCAAAAGTCTTGAGGTAGAAGAGATCATAGTGGTACAATTATCTGTGCATATGTGGATATATAATGACTTTCAGTGGTGGGTTTATGACTTCAAATAACTCCAGGTTTGAAAAGAGCCACCCCCTGTGTCTTAGAATTCTCTGAATTGAAAACATTCACATTTAGTGGGTTTTTTCTGACAAGCCTACCACTAATTTGGTCGTCATCATTGATCTGTTCATAAGGGAATGAGTGACTTTCAGTTTGGCCTGAGACCCTCAATAGACTATTCCACGTTGTCTATGTGGTCTTTCGTGGAAGAAATCCACTCAAATGATATTCCTTGTCTCCTTAAAACATTCATTCCAGACCACCATGGAATATAGTGTTCTTTTTAGCATTGGTTATATTGCTTTCAGAAAAAGTAATTGTGAGGAAAATAGCTCACAGGCTAAGGGGCACGATAGTTTGCCCAGGTTTTTCTTATTAAAAATTATCACACTTGGTCGAGAAGCTGCATTATCAAAATACCCAGAATCCTTTCCCAGCCCTTTCTATATTCTCAAGTTCATGGTCAGTCATAAAGAATCTTTAGAGACTTTTAGGCCTTCTGGGAATGAAGCAATAATTTGTGCAACCGTGACCTATGTCAGCCCCCTCCATGTGAGCTAGGTTATTTTTGATCTTATGGAGGGGCTACGTTCCTTCACTTGACCAAAGGTCTGTCTCTGTTTGGTCCCACATAAGCAGGGAGCCCTTCAGTCTACCCCCAAGTCTCTTCTTGCCATCCACTGCCTGTATTTCTCTTTTGGCCCAGCACGCGGCCCTCACAATGGCAGCAGCCTGGGTCTGCTAGACCATTCCATGTGGAGCACCTTCTTTACTGTTACACTAACTTCACTCTGAAAGTCCTTGGAAGCTTCAACAGGTCATAGCCCTCACCCTCACCCCATTTTTTCTCCTTTCCCTGGAAAAAGTGCTCTTCAGCGCCCATCCACCAGTTACCTTATCTAGGCTAAAGCAATCTGTGATTTCACCTGAACTCCAGGCTGTAACCAGGGCCTTTATCTTAGGAACTTACCCTCGTTGCCATTCTGCCCTGCCAACAGGCTTTTAAGGCAGCTACTCTACTAAAAATTTCTAAGCTCTAATTCCACTTGGGTTTAAGGTGTTATCTTAGAAACTTATCTATAGAAAACTTATAGGATAGAAATAAAGGAAACCAAACTGCTATCCCACTTTCAGGCTTACACTCAGTTCTCATTTGTGGGGGAAGGGAGAGGAGTAAATGGTAAATTTCACATTATATGTATTTCATCTCAACTACACATTTAAACATAACTTTATTTTGGGGGATACAGGCCCTTCATCAGGCCCTTCATCAGGACCCTTCACCCTCACTGCTACCTACACTCCACTCTCAATTTGGTGCCCTGTGATCTCTCCAACCACAGTGACCCAATCCAGCAAAAGGTAGTTTGGTTCATTTGTTTGAAGACCTGGCTCACTAAGTTGGGTGCCAGTTTAGAACATGAACTCAGGAAATGGGTTCAAATTCCATCCCCACCCATGATTAACCGTGTCACCTTGGGCAAGTGACTTAGCCTTTCTAAAACTGAATTTGCTCTGCAAAGTGAGCCCAATAAAAGCTCTCTGATAGAGTTGTTAAAAAGATTAGAGATAACATGTTTAAATTATACATTTAAAGTTATGTTTAAATGTATAGTTGAGATGAAATACATATAATGTGAAATTTACCATTAATCATTTTTAAATGTACAATGTTGAGTATATTCACATTGTTGTGCAATCGATCTCCAGAATTTTTTCCTCTTGTAAAACTGAAACTCTACACCCATTAAATAATAACTCCTACTTCCCTCTGACCCCCAGTCCCTGACAACCACCACTCTACTTTCTGTTTCTATGAGTCTACACTTCATACCTCATATTTGTGAAATCCTACAGTATTTGTCTTTTTCACTAGCTTATTTCATTTAGAATGTTCTCAAGGTTCACCCATATTGTAGCATGTATCACGGTCGCCTTTCTTTTTAAGGCTGAATAACATTCCGTTGTATGTATACACCACATTTTGTTTATCCATGCATCTGTGGATGGACATTTGGGTCGCTTCCACCTTTTGGCCATTGTGAATAGTGCTGCTATCATCAGGGATGTACAAATCTGTTCGAAAACTTGGTTTCAATTCTTTTAGGTAGATACCCAGAACTGGTATTGCTGATCATATGGTAGCTCTATTTTTAATTTTTTGAGGAGCTGCCATACTGTTTTCCACGGTGGCTACATCATTTTACATTCACACCAGTGGTGCACAAGGGTTCCAGTTCCCTACATCTTCACCAACGCTTGTTATTTTCTGGTCACTGTTTTTTTGTGGTTTTTTGTTTGTTCGTTTGTTTGTTTGTTTGTTTTTTCTGATAGCAGCTACTCTAATGAGTATGAGATAATATTTCTTTGTGGTTTTGATTTGTGTTTCCCTTACGACGAGTGAGGTTGAGTACCTTTTCATACGCTTGTTGACCATTCATATATCTTCTTTGGAGATATGTCTATTCAAGCTCTTTGCACATTTTTTATTTTTTAAAGATTTTATTTATTTATTTATTTATTTATTTATTTATTTATTTATTTATTTATTTATATGACAGAGAGAGAGACAGCGAGAGCAGGAACACAAGCAGGGGAGTGGGAGAGGGAGAAGCAGGCTTCCCGCGGAGCAGGGAGCCCGATGCGGGGCTCGGTCCCAGGACCCTGGGATCATGACCTGAGCCGAAGGCAGACGCTTAACGACTGAGCCACCCAGGCGCCCCTGCACATTTTTTAAATTGGGTTATTTGGAGTTTTTGTTAAGTTGTAGGAATTCTTCCTATATTCTGGAATTTAACCTCTTATCACATACGTGATTTGCAAATATTTTTCTTCCATTCCATAGGTTGCCTTTTCACTCTGTTGATTGTGTCCTTTGATGCCCAGGAGTTTTTCATTTTGATAGTGTCCCATTTATCTGTTTTTACTTTTGTTGCCAATGTTTTTGGTGTCATATCCAAGAAACCATTGCCAACTCCAACGTCATGAAGCTTTTTCTCTATGTTTTCTTCTAAGAGTTTTATAGTTTAGGTCCTATGCTTAGGTCTTTGATTGATTTTGAGTTAATTTTTAAACACAGTGTAAGGTAAGGTTCCAACTTCATTCTTTTGCATGTGGATATCCAGTTTTCCAAACACCATTTGTTGTAAAGACTGTCCTTTCCCCATTGACTAGGCTTGGGATCCCCGTGGAAATAATTATACATTTGCTTTTGTGAGTATTTGATTCATGTCTGCTCCCCTCACTAACTTACGAACTCCAAGAGGGTGAGAAGTGAGAATTGTGTTGATTTTGCTCACTATTGTCTCCTCAGCACTTCGTATGTAATAAAGGCTCAATAAAGTTTAATGAATGAGGAATAAATGCTTGAAAGACACTAAGCACAATGTCTACACCACTAAATAACATTTCAACAAGCAGGAACTGTTATTCTTGTTTTATTCAACGCATTGTACCTTTTGCCTGAGGCATACTTTGCTTACTATGAAAGAAATGAAAATAAAAGGTACTGCCTCTGAGGAACACAAGAAAGCCAGTGTCAGAGTGCACAATGATTCAGGCTTTGCAATCTGAAAGACTCTTTCAAACATTGGTCCATCTCTTTCTGACTGTGTGATCCTTGGGACATTAGTCAACTTTCCTCCAAGTCTCAGTCTCCTCATCTGTAAAATGGCAGTAATATCTACTTCATAAAGTTGTTATGCGTATTGAATGAAATATGTGTAATGTCTTTGCATAGTGTCTGGCATTTATAATAAGCCCTCAATAAATAGTCCTTCCATTATTTTTTACAGACCATTACAATCTCTATCTCTTCCTCTTAGATTGATTTTGCTATTGCCTTTTAAAAGGTTACTTTCTTAGCTATTGTCTCCATTACGAGACAATTTAAAATAGATAACAAGGGTAAATAAGCTTGAATGGGAAATATTTGATTAGAATACTTAAGGCAAAATATCATTGAAGAGTTCCTGTCAGATCTGAGAATTACCACAAACAGCCTGTGGAAAATCTAATAGTGATTTTTTTTCCCTTGACAAAATGGAAAACATCTTATTAGTGCAGATCCTGACATTATAGATGATCTCTATGAGAAAAAAGATTTTTCAGGAAAGGAGTCTCCATTTACAAAAGGAAAGTATCATTTATGAAAAAGGATGGTAAGAAGAAAATAGCTCCTTGAGAGTTTTGCAGACTCATACCGCCAGAAAGACCCCCAGAGAAGATCTCCTCCATCTGTGCCCAGAGGAGGGTAAATGATTAAACCGACCAGTGTCCATAGGCTTGAATTTCATGTTGGTGACTTATTAATCACTTGACCTTTTTCACAGTGCGCTTAGCATGGTAAATTGTACTCCTTTCCATTGAGGCTTGGGTGACTTATGTGACTTTTTGCAACTTAGCCAGAGCGGGGCTCAGTATAAGTCACCCATTGGACATTTTGCAGCTGATCATGTGTTTTTACCACATAATATGATAGCTTAGCAGCAACCTGGAAAGAAAGCACCAGGAAACCCAGAAGAGGAAATTTAGGAGATACCAATTTAATTTCCTGCTTCACCTTCAAAATCTCTCATAGTGAAGACAGAAGGCAAAATTCCAAATGCCGTGTGAGATTTTAATTTATTTTTCTACACAAAAGAAAGCTAGTAGAACTACTTTCAATACTAGAAATGAATCCAATGCCCTGTTCTCTTTGATATGTCTTCAGTTCTGATACCGTTGACTCTCCCCTCCTCTACAAAACTCTTGCTTCTTCCATTATGCATATTCTTCCCAGGAATCCAACCACTTTAACTGCTTCTGTTGGCTCCTCAATCTCTTCCTAATTATGAGTGACTCTAATCCAATTCAAGAAACATAGTCATTTATTTAGTTAAGAAATACATATGAAGTACTTACTATGTTCTAGACAATTTCTAAGTTCAAGGGTTGAAGAAGAAAGGCTATACACAAAACAAATAAAATTCCAGGAAATGATAAGGGCTGTGAAGCCGTTTATTCATGTATTCATCATTCAACAAATAACCTTTCAAATGCCTACTACACACCAGGCACTGTTCTAGATGCTCAGAATTCTCTTTTCATGGGCCCCAATTGGGTCTCCCCATGGATAGGACAAGCCATTGGAGACAGGAGCCTAGTGCGTAAGGTGAGGCAATATCTAAATATGGGTTGATAGGAGAGTGGACTGGGGTGGAGACTAAAGAAATGGAAAAGAAGTAGAGAATCTCAAAAATCAGCAGGATGTGGTGACTAGTTGAACATGGAAAGAGAAGTGATGTGCTAAGACAAAGCCAATGCCAGCACTTAGGTAACTAGGAAAACTAGGAAGCCTCCCCACCATTTGTTCTGCCCTTCTCCTGCCCAAAGTATCTGATTTTCCTTCAGAGCCTATTCCTGTTTTTTCTTTATTCTCAACCAAGAGACTGATTCCCATATCTAGCTCAAGAGTGGGCCATGGTTGACTAAATTATTCAGTGACTCTCATTCCCTGGCTACAGTGAGTTTTCAGGGATGGTCATGTGCCTCAACAAGGCCAATGAGGGGAGAGTGAATCCTAAAACATGGGCAGGACCTACCGGATAACACTCCTTTTCACTCCTTTTCTGGATGCTGATGTATAAGGAGGTGAAGTCTGGAACATGGCAGCTCTTTTGCTTCTTCAAGGGGGAAAGCCTGGAGCTCTGGGGGCTGCTTTGTGGAACCTACGGATGAAGCCAGTACCATAGAATGCACAGTGATAAGACTGGGAGAAATGACATCATTTGAGTCCTGGTTCAGGTCTTACATGAAGCTACCCTACATCTCGATTTTTCAATTATGTGAGCCAAGAGATTATGTTGTTTAAACTGGTTTGGGTCTTCCGTCACTTGCAACCAAAAAACCCTGACCATTGCAAGCCCCACTAGCATGCAACACAATGTTGAGTCTCCAGGAGGCCAGTGAGTACTTGTGATCTTAAGTGGCTAACCTTTGAGCTACGACACATTCAGTGTCTCACAGCACTGTGCTGTGTCCAGAGATGATCTTGTTGCCACTGTCAAACAAAACTTTCCAGTGACTTGTCCATTGATATTAAAAGAAGAAGGGTAGCATGAATCTTTAGACAGAGTTTTATAGATGGAAACACATTTGTATTCAGATCCATTTCTGCTCCCTGAAGTGTTCTTTTGCATTTCTTATGGTTTCTCCACCCTAGCGAAGAAGTCAGCACTGGCTCCTTTTTTTCACAGAGCTTATTCAGTGGCTGGTGTTAGAGCAGTGTTTCTTAATTTTAGGTGTTTAGGACATCTGGGTGACTCAGTCATTAAGCATCTGCCTTAGGCTCAGGTCATGATCCCAGGGTCCTAGGATCGAGCCCCGCATCGGGCTCCCTGCTCAGCAGGGAGCCTGCTTCTTCCTCTGACTCTGACTCTGCCTCTCTCTCTCTTTCTCTCTCTATCTTTCTATCTCTCTCTCTCTCATGAATAAATAAGTAAAATCCTTAAAAAAAATTTTAGGTATTTAAGGCTCACTTGGGGAGCTTATAAAAATACAGATTCCTACGACATGCTTTAGGACATTCAGATACAGTAAGTCCTGTGTAGGGTCCGGGAATCAACATTTGAAACTATTTTCATAAGCTCCCAGGTGATTCAGAGGCAATTGTCCCTTTGGGAAACACCACCAGCCTAGGTGGGGTTCCCCCAAAGCAGATCTTGATAAGGGGATTCATGAGCAAATGATTTATTAAGGAAGAACTCTCAGGAGAAACCTGTTAGGGAATGAGAGAAAGAAGTAGTAGGAGAGGGAGGGGGCAGAAGCCAGGGAAAGTCCTGTGTGTCCTGTTCCCAAGGGGAGCTCGGGCTGTAAGTAAACCCGCAAAGTTTTCCCCTGTCCCTCAGGGAAGGTAACTGGGCTTCTACATTCCTGCACTAAATAGCCAGAGAAACCTAAATGCCCAGGCACTTCCATGTGGGGCAAAATGATTCCAGGAGCTTGTGGGAAGTCCTCTGAAGTCACAGGCGTGGGCTTCAGAAGTAAAACCATGCTGAAGCTGGGGGAGGGGCACACACGGAAATAGTAAAAGGGAGCAATGGGGATTTGAGTGGAGTACCTACAGTGTCTGCTCAAATGATTGGAGGGATTTCATATTTACTAGAGGAGTACCTGTATTTTAAAAGTAACTAAGGGAGGGGACAGTATGCACCAAGCACAGAGAAGAGTTATTTATGTAAAATTCCATTCATGCTTGGACCTTTTGGGGGGGGGGGGCTCAGTCTACACATAAGATTCTAGTGTCACTGAAGTGTGCGGTCTTCCAAGGGGTGAGCTCTTTAAGATGGTGTTTGACATCTTCTGCTTTCTGGGCCTTGCCTATTTCTCTGACACCTCTGACCTCTTTCTTCCTACACTCTGTGATTCAGCCATGACCTACTTCTCTGAAAGAGCATATTCTTCCTCACCTCCAGGACTCCACAAATGCTGTTCTCTCTACCTACGATCAACTGGCTCCCACTCTCCCCACCCTGTTAATTTCTATTCTTTCTTTAGTCTTAGTTTAAACATTGCCTCAGTTGGCCTTCCCTGACCTATAGGTCCCCTTGCTATTAGCTCTCCATACTTCCCACAACCTAATGACTGTTACTCTTCATTGTGATTACTTGCCTGAAATTTGTTTTCTTTTAGAGCAAAACTCGGCAAAGGCAGAGACCATGTCTGCTTTATTTGTAGCTGTAACCTCAGTGGCTAGAGTAGACATTCATGCAAGGAATATAAAATAAATGATTTGCAACATGATATTGAAGATGAATATAAAATAAATGATTCACAGTGTGATATCAGAGTATAAGTCTAGTTTATGCAGCTTTTTCCAGAGACACCAACGGTGTCTTTCATCTCAGCTTAGAATGGCCTGCTTATATCACAAGGCAATCACTTTATTCCAGTTTAGAAGTGTCAGTCTTAATTTTATTCATTAATTCAGTAATAATATTTTTTGCTTAAACAATCATAGCTACTGAATGAGGCTGAACCCCGAATTGCCTAAATTAACCCTATGCCACCCTGACCTCTGTGTTGTTCTCATGCTAATATTTCTCTAGAGTGTGTTACTCCCTTTTGTATCTGTGTCATGTTGAAATTATGCAGGAGCCCAACAACCTGAGAATGTCTAATGCAACTTCGAGGAAGTCCAATGCCTCAAAGTCATTGAAGATTTCCACTGCCATCTGAGAATCAAATTTCTCTAGTACCAACTCCAACCTTGTGGGTTTTTAAATGTGTCTGAATTTTTAAAGTTATTATATATATATATATATCAGTCATGTTCTATCAGTCATACACTTGAGTTATATCTACATTAGGATGAAGATCTAGAATTATTTCATTGATAATTTCCTTAATATTGGAAATACTGCTGATGGGCTGCCAGAGTCCATTCCCCACCTGCTTCTCCCTTGCCCACCTCCAAAAGGAGGCAGGAAAAGTCAGATAGCCACATCACCAGCTTCCCACGCAGGCGAGGGTTGCTGTTCGACTGTTCTGGCCAGTGATGTGGGACAGAGAGATTTTCTTTCCTTACCAAGAGATGGGAGAGGGAGCAAAATGGCCTTGCCCACCCTTGTTGCCTTCCTGAATCCTGCCCCTGAATGCAGTTTGATGCTGGAAATTGCAGTAGCCATCTTGCGATGGTGAAAGAACAAGCCTGAGGATGAGAGGCTAACACGCCCAGGATCGCAGAGTGGAGGAAAAGAACCTGGCCACTGATGATCCTGTGGAGTAGCTGATCCAGTGTTAGTAACCACCCACCCCCAGACTTTAAACTGCCATTATATTCAGTTATTAACATCTGAGCACAATCTAACTGATGCACCTAGTTACTTTAACATTTTCTCTGTGAAAACTAAAACAGGTTATTGACACCTGACCATTTATACCTGTGCTTATATTTGTTGGAAGAGTATTAGATTTTTGTAAGAAACCCAGAGAAGAATTAACTAATTTAACTTTAAAAGCTTTGGTCATTTTATTTTTTTTAAGAGTTTGTGTATTTATTTTAGAGAGAGAGAGAGAGAAAAAAAGAGCAGGGGGAGGGACAGAGGGGGGAGGGAGAAGCAGACTCCCTGCTGAACACAGAACTGGATCCCTGATGACAGGGAGCCCGACCTGGAGCCCGACCTGGAGCCCAGCCTGGGTCTGGACCCGGGGGCTTGGTCCCAGGACCCTGAGATCATGACCTTAGCCGAAGTCAGATGCTCAACTACTGAGCCACCCAGGCGCCCCTAAAAGCTTTGGTCATTTTAGTTGTAGAAGCAGAGAGGAGCTACCTCCAGCCAGAATGCGTGCTCTGAGTTCTCAGGGATGTGCATTGCAGAGAACTTCTGCATGACTAAATACCACACCGGAGCTGGGAGATCTAGGCTCAGGTGAGATGTTCGGTGAAATATGTGACCATGGACATATGTTTGTCTCTGAATTTTTCTCATTTGTTGTACCATTTGTAGGACGCTTTCTCTAAAAGTAACAGGAAACTCAGCTCAAAATGACTTAAACAATAAGCGAATTCATTGCCCTATATGACTGGAAAGTGTAGAGAGAGTTGGCCAAACAAGAGATTGATAATGTCACTAAGGACATCACCCTGCTGCCCCTCAAGTCCACCTTCATCTTAGGTCTGACTACCCTCACGGGTACCGATGTCTGATGGCAGCAACTGAGGCTGCATACCTCCTTGTTCAAGGCCAATGTGGTGGTTGGGGGCTGGGATGGGGAGAAAGAGAGATCATGGGTGGGAGGGAAGTCTTGAGCTTTGTGCTAATTGGAAGACCTCGAACCACTCAAGACCAGCGACCGTGGAATGCCAGGAGCTGATTAAGTTAGGCCCATCATTGTGGCAAGAGGGTTGCATTTATTAGTTTAATGAATCAGGACTCACCTCTCCAGGTGAGGTGGTTGCAATCCCAGTCAAACCCAGAGCCGCTACCCTACGGTGGAGGGGTGGAATGGCTCATGAGAGGGCAAGCACCACATCTCCCATATCTGTAAATGACTGAGTTGGAGTGGCTGATGTCTAAGGCTCTTTCCAGATCAAAACTGGCTGTGATTCCATGAGCGGGGTGCAATCCTATCTCTATAATTGTCTTCTTTTATTCAACTCCACAATTTTATAATTGTCCTTTTCTACCTCTGTGGAAGATAACAAGCCCCAAAATGAAGTTGATAAGTCTTGGCATAACTCAGACTTGGGCTGGGGAGAGGAAGTGAAGCTGACAAGGTGACTTGTGAGGGTCACTGTGCACCAGGTGGACATGCCAACTTAGGGTGACAGTGACTTGGAACTGCTGGACTCTTAATGGAGGCAATGTTTCTCAGGCTTGAAATCTCCCTGTCTAGAGAATGCACAAGCTGTTGGGGAAATGAGGAAGACCTTCTCATACAATTACATTTTCCCTCTGAATTGCATTGCAAAAAATGTTTAGTACTCAAATCCTTAACACTGGCAAATCTCTCAGTCTCTTGAGGGAGTGGTCAAGGGTTTGCACAAAACGTTTCTGAAGAGAAAATAGGCTGAGTCTCCACTCCCCCCCGCCCCCGCCACATTTTGGTAAATGCTATCTCTTTCTTTTTCTTTTTTATTACTGCACTGAGAATTTTACCAGATAATTTCTAGAAGCTGACTTAGGAACTAATTGGGCACTTCTGCTGTGCAGAGGAACAAAGACTTTTTTTATTGGTCCTTAACTGAGGCATATACCTGTCTGATGGCGTTGGCTCATTCTGCACATGCTCAGTTGAACAGAAATCTTCATATTGAATACAACCTAGCACAGCGGCAACACCCAGAACCTCACTCGCTGGCTGACTCTGTGCATCCACTCCCTCTAGTTGCATTTTTATCCTGACATGTCTAACATTTATAAGGAGTACAGGGAGCAGGGTAGGTACTGAAAGCTTGGCGGTGGGGGGAGGCGACATACAAAGGGGATTAAAGTGTCTGTCCCTGCCTTCCTGACCTCTCTCTAGGCTGTCTCTACTGAGGGCAAGCGCTGGATAGATATTTGTGGAGTTTGGGGCAGAATGAGGGAGAAGCTGTCGCTATGAATTGTCACTTATTGTTGCACACCTTCCTGGAGTTTTTGTCTGGTTCTTCTTGTAGGTGGACGACCCCCCTTCCCCAAACCTCATTTGAAATAAGGAATGCAGCAGTGGCACTAAAAGCATCCGCCGCCTAGCATGATCTGGGATGTCAGCGTCTCCACCTCTCTTCTTGCTTTTCCCATTCATTAGGACCCTTCCCCAGCCTCTTTCCCCAGCAAAAACTGGGCAAGGCTTCCTGCGGTTACAAAAGGAGAGGGGAGCGACGGGGGTTAGAGCCTCTCGCTGCGGAGAGCCAAGAACGTGCGTTCGGTCGTGGACCTTTTGTCCCAGGGCCCCTTCCGCCGCTCGGTCGCGGAGGGGACGACCCGACCGGCTCCCACCTAAACAGCTGCGGCCCACGCGCCCCTCTGGCCGAAACCCCCCACCCCTTCTAGATCCCCGACGCCCGCCCGTTCGCCGTGACGTGGCCCGCGGCGCGCGCATGCGCCGCTCAGCCAGGTTCCCTGTCCCTCGGCCACCGCCTCCCGACGGGCTGGAGTGGGCGGGGCCTGTGGTTCTGGAAGCCGCGCGGCCGTAGAGGGAGGAGGGCGTGTGTGCGCGAGGCGGGTGCGCGGGGCTCGCGAGCTCGTCGGCGGTTGGGGCGGAGGAGGAGGAGCTGAAGGCGGTGGCCGCGACTCCCGCCCGCACAGACAGCCAGTCCCGCGAAGCCCCCTCCCACTCTCAGGCGGGCGGCGGCGGCGGCGGGAGGAGGAGAAGGAGGAGGGAGCGTCTCTGCCGCCGCCTCCTGGTCCCCAGCGCCGATCTGCCGCCGCCACCTCCCTCCGCGGCGATCCTCCCTCCATGGTCCTGCCGCGGCCCCCCTTGTAGCCTGAGCTGCCCCGCGCCGCGCCGGAGCCAGACTCGGCAGAGGGAGCGGTCGCGGCCTCGCGGCCCGCGCGGGCTGACGAGAGGAGAGCGCGGCGCCGCG
>NC_058419.1:90235420-90261330 GCF_002201575.2 Neomonachus schauinslandi
TGGCGCCCCCACCCCCGTTTTCGGAGCCCTCCACGCTGCGGCCGCTGTCCCCTCCGGACCATGGCCGACGACGACGTGCTGTTCGAGGATGTGTACGAGCTCTGCGAGGTGATCGGCAAGTGAGTCCCCACGCGAGGGAGCGGGAGTGTGGAAAAATGCATTTCAGTGATGCCCGGGTCCTCCCGCACCGGCACCCGCTCTGGGCCTGCCCCCTGCCCTCCCTTCCCCTCCGCCTCCCTCGTCCTCCTCACCCGGGCGTATTTATAGACGTGTACCTGGACCTCCTACGGGGCGGGGGTCCGGGGGGGTTCTCAGCGATCCGTGGAAGCCACCGAGCCGAGGTCGGCCACCCCACGAGGCGTGGGGCCGGCCGAAATCCGCTGTCTGCATTTTATCTGACGGTTGCACAGGGACGTGGCAGACCCGATTTTATAGTTGCTTCCTGGGAACAGTTGGGGTTATTGTTACCTTGCGTGTACCACAGACCATTAACGAAAAGAGCAGCTTGCATTTTCCTTTGCTTGCATGGAGCGATAGAGAGAGAACGTCCAGGGTTTTTAATTGTGGGGTGTGTGTCTATTGTGCAGGATATTAGATAGATGCCTTTGTGTTCACCCCATGCACGGATTGGAGGGGGTCATTTTCAGACGGGGTGCGTTCAGTTTCAGCAAATTCCTCACCTGGTGTAGACCAGCGTGGAAAGAGTTGGGGGTATCCGAATTTTTAATGCCTCGTTATGCAATGACTGTTAAATCAGTGTTCGAGGCTTCCCTCGACTGTTGTTGGGATGGTGGTGGTTCGTGTGGTAGAGCCGTCTGCTTTGAGTCACCGGGCTGGTCTAGAATATAGAACTGACAGTCCAAATGCTCATCCTTTCATCTGTGTTGTAAAATTACACTAGGGAAAAGCAGGGAATCAGATTAATCACAGTGCTGATTGAGAATTAAATCTGCAGTTCCTCATCTAATTGTCCATTCCTTAAATCTGTTTTGAATAGTTTCCTTTTCATTCTTGTCAAACAGTATTCCAAGTGCACAATCCTGCTAATTTGCTTGTGAGGGAAAAGGCTGGCGATCGGAAGTTGATTTCCTAGTTAGGCGTGTATTCTGTGCCTTTAGAAGTTGAGGAGATAAGATTTAAGAGCAATTTTTGCTTCTTTATTAAGGATCGCTAGGTAGCTACCATTGAAATATTTTACCTCTTTTTGGAAGCGGTGCTTTATTGTCTATTTTAAGGTCCGCAGTTGGGAAATGAAACCAAGACCTTAGAGCAGTTGGCTGTATCCCTTTTAAGTTGTCTGCAGTACTGGATTTCAATTTGTTTAAGTGCTGATAACTCGTATTTTTCCTTCTGTGCTGAGGTATTACCGTGTTGCCTCACTTGGTGAAATTATGAGTAGAGCTTGCTACACACTTTGCTCAGACCCAATGGATACAAGGACATGTTACTCCTTGCCCCTATTGTTACATGACCAGCCTGTCTAGGAGAGGAAGGATATCCAAATGTGCCCTTTAAAGTGCTTATGGAAGTGCTCTAGAGCAGCGCTGTCCAAAGATATATAATGCAAGACATATGTGTAATTTTTCTATACACAAATTTTATATATGCAAATTTTGCAATGGCCATATTAAAAAATTAGAAGCAAATAGGTGCAATCAATTTTAATAAAATATTTTATTTAACACACTAGATCCAAACTATTAGCATTTCAACACATAATCAGTGCAGAAATCATTGAGGTATTTTACATCCTTTCTTTTTGTACTCAGTCTTTGAAATCCAGTGTGTATTTTACACTAACAACACATCTCAATTCTGACACTAAGCTAAATTTTCACCAGAAATACTTGATCTGTATTTGGGTTTCATAACCTTTGCATTTGCAAAAGTAGATTCACACACCCAAGTTTTCCCAAACGTATCTAAAAGTTTTCTAATAACCTAATCGATATCTCTTTCTAAATTTAAATTTTGATTAATTAAAATTAAATAAAATTGGAAATTCAGTTTCTCAGTTGGACTAGCCACATTTCAAGTGCTCCACAACCATATGTGGATAGCACTGTTCTGTAGAAACAAACGTGTTTAAAAAAAAATCTCCTTGGTTGGTTTCTTCATTCTTAGCACCCGGTGAAGGTAAATTAGGGTTTCCCAAAAGCTCCCAAATGATCGTGTGTGTGGGTGAATTATACTTGTTGTGTCTTAGTTATATTTGCTTTAAATGAGCCAGCAAAGTCATAATTGGAAAATGTGAAATTAAAGTGTTAATTATATTGTGATGACGGAATATAGCCATCATTGGGTCAATGTTAGTAACCAGTTCTGATTCCTTAAGGTCTGAAAGAGTGATATGATCTCTTTGGATATCAAAACGAAGTGGTCAGCATCACATTAGCACAGTGTTCTGCTGGCTTGTAATTGATTGAATGTTTTCAGGAAACACCTCTGGTAAGAACTAAATTCATCTTTTCTATTGCTTCAGAGCTGCATAAGGAGGGAGAGCAAGCTGATTCTAAGGTGATGGGTACCCTATGGCTTCCTTAACTATTGTGAACTTGAAATCTCATTCATACCCTACAAAGTCTGACTTGGTCACTGCCATTTATAATGTGTCATTTCATGAAATAATGAATTCAAGGTAGCCTTCATGGTAAAGAATGCAATGATAGTGTTCCTCACCCTGTGTAAAGGTTGAAGGTTTCTCCGGTAAATTGTCTCAGCATATCTTGATCTGGAAATTGAAATTCACTTGAGATTTTCTTGCAGGGACCTTGACAGCATACATTTTAACTTAGCATTTGTTCAACTGTAGCTTTAAACAGAAAGGCCTTGAAGATGTTCACTTGTACTGGAAACCTTTTTGTTGATTTCTATCCAAGTTCTCTAGAATTGTGATTTTCTTGTATACCAAATTAGTATCACAAATTGTTTTTGACCCTTAGGTGTTAATAGGCTTAAATTTCCACTGAGGTACTTTAAAACGGATTTCAATTTTCAAGATCAATTGACCACCCACTCACTCCCCTACCTCACTGCTTATGGACTCACTCACTCATCCAGTGTCTGCGAGGGAATCATGAGCCTGATTCATTAGGAATATTGGGAGGATGCCATTTCTTTAAAAAAAAAATTAAACTCTTTCCCCATGTTTCTTATTTTTGAAAATCTTACAAAAGCTCCTTTGAATGCCCATTGTTTCCATAACATTTTCCTGTGTCACATCTTTCAAGTGACTGAAACAAATCGCCAATGATGGGACCTTATCCTAGTCCCAAAACTTCTCATCCTCTCAAATGTAGCAATTAGTGGGAAAGAAAGATTTTATGCAAATGCAGGAAATTGGCTCATTTTTATGCCGTGATCATTTACTGTATCTTTTGCTTTAGAGGTAAGTGTACGATCAGTAATATTACATGAAGGCAATTTTAAAGATGATTCATCCAAATTAAAGCTTAGAAATGCCTACCTTCATGGTACAGGAGTTTCTGTGAAAGAAAATAGCAAAAGGCACACCGTTTTCACCTTGTATGGGCTGCATATTTGCCCTGGTATTTAGGATTCTTAGTAACCTGTAACTTCTGACTTTCCTGCTTTGGTAGGACATACACTAAATTTGGAATGATGCAGCATGACCCCTGCTCAAGGATGACATGCAAGTTTGTGAGGCATGCTGAATTTGCTTGTACCTTGAGAGCACTTACCATATTTAATTACAGTTTCTTATTCACGAGTCTCTCTACCTAGCGAATAGGGAGCTTCTTGAGGGCAGGGAACATATATATCTTTCTCCATTACTTAACACAGGGCCTGCGATGTAACGGTTGCTCATTAGCTATGGAATGAATTGAGTAGTTTTAATAAAATCTCATTAAAAGGCAAAAAGCATGTTTATCAACCTCAGAGCAATTATTGTCCCAAAAGGCTGTATTAGTTTGAAGCAGTGGCTCTCCACCTGGCTGCATATTAGAATCACCAGGGGAGCTTTTAAAAAAGATCAATGCCAGGGCCCTGTGTCAGAGCAATAAAATCAGAATCTCTGGGAGTGGGTCCTGGACACTGGTATTTTTTGAAAGCTCTCTAAGTGATTCTAATATGCAGCTACGATTGACTCATTGGTTTAAAACTTAGGTGATGTATGTAATATTTTGGGACTGGCTTTTCAGAGGCTTTGAAAAGTAGAACAAATGCTTTTTGGGAGGTATTGAAGCCAAGAGACCAAAACGGGGATTTTATCTCCTCTATGCTGTGTCTCTGAGCCCTGGTGTTCAGAATTTTGTTTCAGCCTGTGTGTGGCTTTGATTTCTTGGGTCTTTTAAGATTCACATTGATTTATGACGTTCGTCTGATGCTAACACAGTGACTGATGTTTGGAACAACATGGAACGAGGATTGCTTCAATTAACAGTTGATGATGGCTGTCCACTACAACGACTTAATTTAATATTAAGAGATTTATCAGTTCAGTATGGATTGTGTTTGCACATATACTCTATTAAAAGAGTGTGGTTATGTTGCTTATATACTTCAAGTCCACACCTACAATTCTGGTAACACCATTTACCAGAGAATTGAGTTAAATGCAGCCTTTATGTAAACACTGGATTAATCATTTGTAAAATATGTAATTTAACATGACAAAAAATTCAGCTTTACTCTTTTTACTAATCACCATGGCTTGCACATATATTGGTTGGCCCACTGATTTGGATTTCCAGTACCACAGAGGGGAACATTACAATACGTTGGAACATCTTTCTTGGAAATTGTATCTAGACATTGTAGGTAAATTAGTTTTTAGTGTCTGGAAAAGTATGAGCCCAAAGGAACCAGGAATTTACCAGAAATGTGTAGATGTTTCATGAAAGAAGTGCTTGATCAGAGTGACAGTCGTGTAGCAAGGTAGAAGAAACACAGTCACCCACTAGCCTGTTGGTGGCTCAGAAAGATTCAAGCCAAGGGAGATTAGCTGCAGTTCCACAGAAGAAAAACCTGTTAAACACGGTGTGGATGCCTGCACGTGGCGGGCCTTTTGGGGAGTAGGTAAGCAGTGTTGATTCCTGATGATGGTGTTTGGCTTCTGGGACGATTTGGAGGGAACTGAGCTTTTCTGCATGTGCACGGGTTTCTCGGAGTCTTCCTCATGCCTGCTCTCTACAGATTGCCTTAGCACTTGGAGTTTCTGAAGTGTCGTTGGGCCGTTGTCTTTATAAAGACTTCCTGTGACTCCCTTGCGTGCTACGACTGTGACCTGCTTCTATGTCCTTGACATGTGCACTTCGCCCCCCTCCGTTTTCCCCCTTGAATCTGCAACACTTCACCTGACAAACTACCTCTCATGCGCCTTAAATTGTGTTCCTGGATATTTCCTTTAAATTGAAAATTCTTTTACCGTCCCCAGCTGTAGCTCCACTCAACAAATTAAAGAAGCAAGTATGCCTTCCTTTTTGAGATTGTT
Source organism: Neomonachus schauinslandi (assembly GCF_002201575.2). Classification (NCBI taxonomy): domain Eukaryota; kingdom Metazoa; phylum Chordata; class Mammalia; order Carnivora; family Phocidae; genus Neomonachus; species Neomonachus schauinslandi. The sequence goes on from NC_058419.1 coordinate 90,240,876, forward strand.
CTTGAATTACTGCATTTTTGTAAACGTTTTCACATTTTAAATTTGCCAAAAGCACTGTTTAAAAGAACTTTGACATAAGATTGTTTAAAGGTAAAAACAAAAATCTTTTTATCACTTAATGCTTACTTCATAAGGGGAATTGACATTTATGCCTTCTAATGTGAGGCACTTTACATATATTATCTCCTCTGATTATACCTGTTTTTCAGAAAACACTGCAATTCAGAGAGGGGTAACTTGCCCAAGATCACATGGAATTGCAACTGGTTCCAAAGTCCATTCATTTCATGCTGCATTCTGCTGCCGATTCCAGTTGTTAAAAATGCTACATCGGGTTTCTTTAAAGTGAGGCCCATGCCTTCATTTTCAGAGCTTATTTACAGCAAATTTTAATTGTTCGACACTCTAGTTCTATTTTTTACCCCTTCATTAGAGGTTCCATACGACTATTCATTGTTTCACCCATTTCATTTTTCTTTTTGTCTTTCTCATTAATGAGATATCCGCGTTTGTCGCCAAACTGATAAGTCTCTGCATTCTTTAGCAATGGAAATAGAGAATCTTGCCCATCCATCCAAAATACAATTTGTTTTGGAACTTTCTCTAGGCCTTTTACTCTCCAGGTTTTTCCTTTCCACCCCCCTGCCCCAACAAACAGAATCGTTGATTAATGACTCCTAACTTGCCAAACCAGAAGTAATGAGGTGTCAGAGATAGGTGTCTGTTGAGAGTGGGGTGGGGTGGTTTCCACGGGGTGGTTATTCCTGTATCCTGTGCTAAAAATCCTGCAGTTGTTCTCACTGACTCTGAAAACCGTGTGCTGAACTGCAGCTGCTGAGTTGTAAGTGTCTAGGCTGTCGGCCAGCACTGCACACCTAAATAGGCAAGTGACTGAGTTACTGCTGCAGAGCAGGTCCCTGACCCCAGCCAACGAGCTGATGGGGTGTGCAGCTCTCGCATTTTGGGTTTTATTTTTTAGTTGCAACTGGCAGTGCAGATTCTAAAACCACCAGATTTGGCTCTGAGTTCATGCAACAGGGTTCAAGGTGCGACAGGACCTGCTCTCTTCTTTCTCTCCTGGGGCCACCCAGTGTCTTGGTATCCCCTCTTTGAACTGAGTGCATTGTAATTACCCTCATGGCCATTATGGTATTCTGGTATGACTAGTCATAGAGCCGAGTCAGTATAGGGAGAGTCTCCCTTCGTCCACACCAGGAAGATTCGTGTCTGAAGCTAGTTTGGCTTAAAGGAAGTTCATATCTATTTGCAATGTTGAGATTTAATAATTTTCTATTACTTTCTCTTTATAAATTGACTAGTCTTTACAAAATAAATTATAAAATTAATTTTAAGATTTAGACCGTACAGAGGTAAATGCGTCTCTCTCTCCATTCTCCCACCATCCATGACCCCATTCTCCAGAGGTAACCATTGTCCAGGTCTTGTGCATATTTCTGGAAGGTCTTTGTTTAAAAAACAGAATGGGATCATATTTGTACACTATGCTGAAATATTAATTTTTCATTGAAAAACAGTGTCTCTGATGACCTTTCCATATGCATCTATGTCTCTGTCGAACTCTGTCTCCTCTTAAACCGCTGCCCAGTATTCCATGGTATGGATTGGTTATTGTAGCTTTGAGTTGAGTGCAAGCCATTTGTAAGTAGACATCACTGGAAATGCTGAACTGGAGTTTGGGTGAGAGGTCTGGAATGACCGTGAAGGTTTGGGAAGTAAAACTGAGTGAATGAGTTCTTGACAGGTGACCAAGCTGGAGGGCTGTGGTTTGCTGTGTAATGCACTGAGCTAGAAAAGTCAGGCTAGCTGGATGTCACAGAGGTTTTAAAGTGGGGAGGATCAATAATGTAAAATGCCAACACACTGTGATGGACGATCAAAAAAAGAAAAAGGCTTGTTTATAGCAGAGAGGCAATTTAAAACATCTATCAAAATGAATATAATGTTAAATATCAATTCATGGTGTGACTGAAAAGCAAGGTTCTGTGCATGTTGGCAATGCAGTATTTCTCTGTGAATCCATCTCAACAGCATATTTAGGGTGAAAAAAAAAGGAGCTGGTTTCTTTTTCATTATAATTGTGTTTTGTAGATTCTGATGGCTGGCTTTTAGGTAAAACCATTTGGTTTTCCTAAGATTAGGTGTTTTTCATTCCTCAGCGTGGTGCATAACTTTCAATTAAATGGGAGCCTTTAATGAAATGACATGGTAAATTTTACATTTACATTTACTTTAAGTTCTTGATATTAGTCAAACCATTCTTATTTTCTTAAATCCCTTCCCCACAGGGAACTGCATCCTTCCTTGTCTCAAGGTTTTGGGTCCCCTTTGGATGAGTGTAGTTAATGTCCCTCTACCCCCCTACTCTCCAACTAACTTTGTTCATTGGCTTTTTGTAGTTGTGCACACCCATTCACAATAAGAAATGATTACTTTATTGTACTTAAGCCAATTTTTTGGTATGTAAGTGCACATTATTTCATTTTAGCATCCGTGTTCTATCACTGAGCTGTTGCACATTATTTTTTCCAGTCTTTCTTATTTCTTTTTTTTTTTTTTTAAAGATTTTGTTTATTTATTTGACAGAGAGAGACACAGCGAGAGAGGGAACACAAACTGGGGGAGTGGGAGAGGGAAAAGCAGGCTTCCCGCAGAGCAGGGAGCCTGATGCAGGGCTCGACCCCAGAACCCTGGGATCATGACCTGAGCTGAAGGCAGACACTTAACGACTGAGCCACCCAGGCGCCAAGTCTTTCTTATTTCTTTTAATACACATTTTTTTTTTTTTTGCTTTGTTACCATTGTTTTGAATATTTGAATCATTTACAGTTTGGAATGGTGACTGTGTTCTCTCTCTCTCAGTGTAGTTTAATAATATCCAAACTCTGCTATGTCGAGTCTGTATTTCAGGCTTTTAATTGTAACCCCGAGTTTAGAGTATCTTGATATATTTAAATCTAAGATGGAAATATAACTGCCTAGCTATACGCAGATTCTAATGTTTTATTAAAATACTCTTGATGTTATTAATGCAATTACGAGTTCTCTAGGCCTGCTAAGATGGGCAGATTACCATTATACCACTGCTATTTTATGGAATCTAATTTGTGTTTTTAGGAAACGTCATAGATTTTCAGCCTTTCTGCTTACCCTTGGTATGTACTTTACCCCAAACATATGGATCGACATTGTTTTGTAGTTTGTGAGGCAGCCCCCTAAGATGTGATCTGGTAGCCTTTGGGCACAGTGTGGCCATTTTCTTCTTATTTATAGAAAGAATGATAGCCACTTCACAAGCTATTTGCATGGATTAGTGATTGTAAAGTGCAGCATAAGTATTTTTTATTTCTAGAATGTCTCTGAGATACTCAAATTACTTTTGGCAGCTATGTAGATAAGTTTCAACAATTTCCAAATGTGCACTTTCTCAGTGCTAAACACAGGCTCTATTACATAAATAATATGGTGAAATGAACATTCTTTCCTATCACGTGGGTAAAATTGTTAGTGGTGCTAACAGTTTCTTCATTTGTTCATTTATGCGTTCATTTCTAGCTGTGTGGCCCTGGCCAAGTTAGTTAACCTCTCTGAGTCTCAGTTTCTTTATCTGTAAAATGAGGATGATAGTATATGCCTTGCAGGATTGTTGTGAGGATTAAATAACATGATCTGTGTAAAATGACTAAAGGTAGTTGTTGTTATTTTAATTGCCATTATCATTTTTTTAAATATTTTTAATGTATTTTTAAGTGAACTCTACCCCCATCGTTGGGCTCAAACTCACGACCCTGAGATCAAGTGTCGAGTGCTCCACTGACTGAGCCAGCCAGGCGCCCCGTTATTCACCAAATCCTTGAGTTCTCTGGCCTCAAGGAGCTCTCTGTCAATGGGAGAAGTTGACAGATTGTTTAAATCTAATATAACTAGACATTCAGTCCTGTTAAAGCCAGGGTTGCATCTGACTTGTTTACCTAGTATCCTCCGCGTAACTTGGTAACTGACACACAGTAAGTACTCAGTTGTTGTTGAAGGAGTGTTAAATGAGCAATCCAGAGACTGTGACCTCCTAGTCGTAAAAGGAAGTTGGGGAAATCTTTACAGAGGAGGTCAGGCTTGAATGATTTGTTAGTCGTCTTCTTGGGTAACTCATGTCATCTTTTTATGCCTGTTTCCTCATTTAGAAAACAGAGTAGAGGAATACAGGTCGGGAAAATTAAATCTTAATGAAGCTTAAAAAATATTTATCCTATTTTTTAAAATAACGAACCTTATTTTTTAGAGCAATTTTGGGTTCACAGCTCCTATTTTAGTTTAGTGACACAGATTACATATATAAGAAATTCAAACAATAAGCATAAAATTAAAGTTTTTAGGGATAATGTTAGGAATTTTTTTCTCTTCTTTTTGTTCTCAAATTGAGTGTTCATCATATGCTGGACACAGTGTTAAATTGTTTATATTTTTCTAATTTAACCTTGGCCACCAGCCTTCCCTTTGAGGCCATCACCCTCTCCCCTTTAACCAATGAGGAAGCTGAGCAAGAAGATCAGTAACTTGCCCTGGGCAAAGTGTCAATAATAATAAGAGGCAGCATGGGGATTCATACCTGGTTATATATGACCCATCTAGACGCCTGCTCTTCAGTACTGTTTTACTGCTTGTCATTTAGTATGAACAGAGGTTGTCTTTTCAGGGCTAGTCCTAAATATAAGACTCTAACATTCTGATTTTAGATGTTTCAGCAGGTTAATAGAATGCATTTTTTTGGTAACAACTTTATTGAGATGTGATTCACATACCATAAAATTCACCAATGTAAAGTGTACAATTCAGTGGGATTTAGTATATTCACAGAGTTGTGCAACCATCACCACAAGAAATTTCCAAACATTTTCATCACCCCAAAAAGAAACCCTGTATATGTTAGCTCTCAACCCCATCTTTCCCTAACCCTAAGTAACAACCGATCTACCTTCTATCTCTACAGATGTGTCTGTTCTGGACATTGCATATAAATGCAATCATACCATATGTGACTGCTTCTTTGTCTGAGCATAATGGTTTCAAAGTTTATCCAAGTTGTAGATGTATTGGTACTTCATCTTTAAAGCCCAGTAATATTACGTTGTGTGGATAGACCACATTTTGCTGATCCATTCATCAGTTCGTGGGCCATTTGGGTGGTTTTCATCCTTTGGCTATCATAAATAATCCTGCTATGGACATTGACCTACAAGTTTTTGTGTGGACATATATTCTTATTTCTCTTGGGTATATACGTAGGAGTAGAATTGCTGGGTCAAATGGTAACTCTGTGTTTAACATTTTGAGGAACTGCCAGACTATTTCCCAAAGCTGTCATGCCATTTTACATTCCCACCAGCAGTGTATGAGGGTTAGAATGCTTTTTAATCAGGTAAGTAGTATCAGAGTTTGCCTGTAGAGTCTGTTCAATACACTGTAATATAAATAAAAGTAAATTGTATGAGTTCTTAGTTAACCTTTTATCTCATGGACCTGTTTATACTGATCTTCATCAGTTTTAGATTTTGTATACCAAGGGTTGGCAAACTATCTGTAAACTACCAGATAGTAAATATTTTAGGCTTTGTGAGCCATACAGCATCTGTCACAGCTACTCAACTCTACCATTGTAGCGTGAAGACAGCCATATGAAACAAATGAATGTGGCTGTGTTCCAATAAAACTTTATCTACAAAAATAGGTGGTTAGATTTAGCTCTCAGGCTGTAATTTGCTGTTCCTGTTGTAGATTAAAAATGAAACTGGAGGGCGCCTGGGTGGCTCAGTTGGTTAAGCGACTGCCTTCGGCTCAGGTCATGATCCTGGAGTCCCGGGATCGAGTCCCGCATCGGGCTCCCTGCTCAGCGGGGAATCTGTTTCCCCCTCTGACCCTCCCCCCTCTTGTGCTCTCTCTTTCTCATTCTCTCTCTCCAATAAATAAATAAAATCTTTAAAAAAAATAAAAAATTTAAAAATTTAAAAAAAAAATTAAAAAAAAATGAAACTGGAGTTACTGTCCAGTTCCTATTGTTTACCATCAAGGTTGGGATATTCTTCAAGTGGTCTGAGTAGCACCATAATGAGTAGGTTGTTTCTGAAAAACGTAAAGACACTGAGGCTGGTTCACTGAACTGTTTTCACTGTTACATGGGGAAATGCTATACATTTAGTTTTTGTGGGTTTTAAATGTATTATTATTATTATTTTTTTTACTGCTTTTGGATTCTTTTTTCAATCCTAGGTTAAAGGGAAGAAACCCATCAAAATTCTTTTAAGATTCTCTCACCAGAAGCAATATAAATGTGGAGTTCCTAAAAAAAAAAGATTTCCTTCATGCTTGCTTATTGCCTAGAGAGTGGATGAAAATCGAGTTGAGAATGTACTAGAAATTTTCAGATAGGAAAGATTATTTAAAATACTAGCTTTAATAAAGTTGGGGGAAAATCACTAGCTTTAGCTGGAGATTTATCTCCATCCCTAATTGGAGAGTTATGATGTGCTGCTGTCTCTGTATATTTTCGGACTTCTCAAAGAGCCCCTGATAGAGTCCCTGTTTGGGATTAGGGTTCGTGTGTGTGTGTGTGTGTGTGTGTGTGATGTAAACAAAACTTCTTCAGGTTCTATTTTGTGTTTGAAATCCATTTTACTCAATATATTTTGTGGTCGTAGACCTACACTACTTAGAGTGCTTTGTGGCTTAAAAAAACCCTGTCACTGCCTGTTATGTACGTAGGAAAGATAGTGTTAAACTTAGAGCTTTTTGTAATTTGTTTGCAAGACTGTTCTAGATTATAATTTTGCAGCATTGTGAAAAGCTCCAAAGACTATGTTAAAAGAGGGCATTTTGTATCACAGCTTTTGTCTTCTCATTTGGGCGTTTGACAGATGAATTAATTGTTCATAATGTGAAATTTCAGAAACGAGACAATGAAAATCCAAGAATATATATTTAGGAAATAGCCATATGCAGGATTTGTGAATATTTTAATGTTCTTTTATGTAACTTACCCAAATTTTATTATGGCAACAGTGTCCACATTTTAACAGTGAGCAAAATGAGGTAAGAAGATCCTAAAGTTGGCAGTCTCTGACACAGTTGGGCACTGACTCTAAATTCCCTACATTTACAGAGCAGTACTTCATCCACTAGGGCCACATTACATTGTCAGGCGGAAGAAGGATCACGTTGGAATCTATTTAGACCACTTACTTTGATGAAAATACTTCTCTAGGTTGGCTTCAGAGGACAGTAGAAGGCAACCTTTCCTGTTGTAATCCATGAACAGTATGATTAATATTGCATTATTTAGGTTTGAAGTTTTTGTTGACTTCCATCTGAGCCATTATCTCAAAAACAGAATGGTCTACTTTTATTTATATAGAATATTTACTAGTCTTCTTAGGTTTAATATCATCTTAACTGAGTGTTTGTCCCAGCAGTAATAAATGGCATTGAATTTGAAATGACCTTTTTAATAAATATCTTTTTCTTTAATTTAGTCACTTGTAAAATAATTAGATACTTGTAAAACAAACAAGAAGGTGTTTTCACTGAGGGCTTTCTTTAATTATGTTTCATATAAATTTAAAAAAATGTTACTGGAGTATTCAGATCACAGGTTAGAGTGAGAATGTAATTATCTCACATTATAATCAACTTATATAATACTTTTAAAAGCATGCTAATAGGAATGGAAAAAACCTCTACTGACCATATGCATTGTGGGTTTTGCTTCTTTCTTTCCCTCCTTCTTTTTTTCAAACATTTACCTCTTATAATGGATGTGAAACTGACCTGTGTAAATACCTATTCAAATGAATACATTTTCATTATCGTCATTGCAGAAAGAGCATGGGTATCTGGAGAGGGAGATTCTAGGCTTGCTGCTCTACTTTTTGGATTATCTTCATTAATAGTATTTCTCCCATTGCCAAGTGTTTCTATTGTACTGCTGGAAGGGATCATCATACTTCCATAATCTATGACCCACTTACACTACAGGTCGAGTGTGCTTTAAATTGCCATCTGATTAAAGTTCAGGCTTCTTGGTTAGACTTGCAGGAGTGGCTTCAGAATTAGGCCCATGAATGTGAATATGGTCTTGAAGATGTTATTAGAATAATGTCTTTCCCCATGAAGACACATTCATAGACATAGTCCTGAAAAGACATGTAAAAGTTGGATTTGATAAATGCAGCTTAAAACTTACCAGGAAAAATAGTATTTTAAGGATTTTTTTAAAGTAATCGTGACAGATCACCACTTAGTTTGTTTTCTTCAGTTTCTTCGTCTTGTAAAAGAAGGATAGTAAAGGCTGTATTATATATCTCATTAGATTCTTACGATAAAATGACACAATTCTTCAAAAGTCTTAAGCTATCTTACATATATTATTATTTTGATTTTATTGAGATGAAACACTTCTTAGAAATGGGCTGCGTTGAATTTTCTTTTTGATTTTGCAAGAATCATTTACCTTTGTCTTTAATACTGGTTGTATTTTGTTTGATTTCTAGAGCTTAACACTTCTCAGCTCTTTATAGGACTTAGAACATGCTACGTGAAAATGTTGAATAAAGAGATTTGAGGATGAATTATGTGTATTTTACTGGTGGGACAATGTTTACACTGAAGAAAAAAAAATCCTGGCTAGTATGTTTCCCCTTGCTTCTCTTTGAATTATTTAATTGTATTTGAGCTTTGAAGTTTGGAACTTAACTACAAGTAACAAATTTCTGTGGCCAGTCAGATGCGAACTGTGGCAGTTACGTAAAATATTGAACTTCTTGTTTAGTAGTAAGGTCTAGAGCAGGGGCTCTCAAAGTGTGGGCCTCATTCTGAGCAGGCGCGGCAGTATCACCTGGGAACTTGTTAGAAATGGGGATTCTCAGGCCCCAACCCAGCCTTACAGATCAGAAGCAACGGGGTGGAGCCCAGCACTCTCTCTTTTAACAGCCCTCCAAGGGATCCTGAGGTACATTAATGTTAGAGAACTACTGATTTGGAAGTCTAGATCAGGGTTTAGTAAACTTTGGCCCATTGGCCAAATTGGCCCACTGTCTGTTTTTATAAATAAAGTTTTTTGGGAATACAGCCATGCCCACTCATTTAAATATTGTCTGTAGCTGTTTTCACACGACATGTAAGGGCAGAGGTGAGTAGTTGCAGCAGAGACCACATGGCCCGCAAAGCCGAAAATATTTACTTTCTGGCCCTTCACACAAAAAGTTTGCTGATCCTTGCTTGAGTTGAAGCCTTGGTACTGTTTTCTTGCCCGTTATACTGAACTGCAGATATCTGAAATCAATAGGGTAACACCTAATTTTTTGTTGCCTTTACACCCTGACCCTCTTGTTTATATAAACCCATTCTTCTATCTGATATCAAACTATAACTCAGTGACTAGAGACCTGTGAATGAAAATACACAACTGTGTCCTTTCCTTCTATGTTTGTTAACACCGGTAGCCTGTTTAACATTTCTGTGACATTTCCTCACTGATTCTGTACTGGCATGTTCTTGGTTCTTCTTGCACTCTTGGTATAGCCTAACAATTATCTTTTATAGTCTTCATTTCGCCCAGGTCTTACTGCCTTTTTACTTCATCAAGAGAAGCCCACCTTACGGCTGCTAAGTTTAGGAATTCATGGGAGGCATTTGGTGTACTCTGAGCCATGGAAATAGTGCCATCCTATGTGGAAATGTTTTATCCTTGCCCTGGAGTGCTATAGTCACTTGTACTTCACAAGGATGTTTGTGAGCACATAAATACTGAATATTGTGGGTAATCCTAGAATGTTTACCAGACAAATTTCCATTAGCCTTCCCATAACCGAGGATGGCTATTTCTATCCTTAGTTGGAATATCATCATCTTTTGTTCTTGCTCTCTGCCTTTAAGGTGATTGGTGGCCAGCATCATATAAAATACAAGAATTGAATTTTAATTTTGTTCTTATTGATGCACTTGGAATCTTTCACTCTACTCACTCCACTGAAGGAAGTGTAATAGCTTTTGAAAAGCCTTCTCACCGTCTCCATTAGCTCCAGTAGCAAAAGCACGCAAAAGTATTGCTTTTGCATCTGTGATTCCATGGTTGTTTTAAGTTAAGGAACATGACTTGGCCAAATGATCCTGAGCTGTATCACTGGTGAGTTTGTTTGGTCCATGATTTCTTTCAGTATATTCGGGTTGAATACTTTGATCGGATAAGACACAGGAGATAGTGAGCTTGAAACTGGAAATGATTGAGTGAGACCTTTCATTTAGGCTTTCCCAATCAACTTAATTCATACCTTTTGCCCTGCTTACTCATCCCAGAGGCGAGGTACAATGAGAGAGGGTCAGGCAAAGGCCAGTCCTCAGTGTGGTTATTTAGGTCTATTGCCAAAAGCAACCCACCTACAGGAGAATTTGAGCTTTACTGTTTTGTACAATACAGTGTGGACATGCAGTGTTTCAAAAATTAAATTGTTATTTATACCAAAGAATAAAATGTGAACTTTTTTTTTAAGATTTTATTTATTTATTTGAGAGAGAATGAGAGACAGAGAGCACGAGAGGGGGGAGGGTCAGAGGGAGAAGCAGATTCCCCGCTGAGCAGGGAGCCCGATGCGGGACTCGATCCCGGGACTCCAGGATCATGACCTGAGCCGAAGGCAGTCGCTTAACCAACTGAGCCACCCAGGCGCCCAAAATGTGAACTTTTTAAAAGAGAGGAGTGTTCTGCAGCCTTATCGTCCCAGTCAGCACAATAGCCACCCACACGAATCATCTGAACAACCTCATCATTTCTGTTTTATCTACCTGAAAACAGGGGTCAGAGGTGGGTGGTGATGAAAGCTTGGGAAATCACGCCATGCTCTAGGCAAGAGAAATGCACTGGTGATTCGTGCTGTGTTGGCCTCCCCTTGTGCGCACAGGAGTCTGGGACAGCCCTGTGGAGCTGGAGGTAAGCTTTAATCCCTTTGTTCCTTGGCAGCTGGCCGTGCTTGAGAGCTGGGTGCTACTTCCCTAGAAGCAACTCTTATAGATGAGTTCTGCCAAATGCATGGATTTTGAGCCATTTTAAAGGTTATAATGTTCAGACTCAGAATTTCTTAGTAGGCAGAGAGTGTCATTTAAGGGTACTTACGCCGCTGGGATAAGGTTCATTATGAAGTAGACACTGCAACAAGGCCTCCATGTGACATAAACTTACTGGAGCTTGTGTATTTTTAAAACCATATATTTAATATATATTTTAAGCTTCATTAAGTCAGGGTGCATGGCTGTCATAGTCATTGCTGTATCTCTACACCTAGGACAGCACCTGGCTGTCCATAGTAACATAGTCAGTGTTACATAGTTGTTGAACCAATTCAAAGAAGAGAAAGTAGCTGAACACATTGGAAAAGATAAAATTTGGCCCAGAATGCACAGTCAGGAATTCATATTTTCATTTAGTGCTAATATTTTGCTGCTTCAAAAACCATCTAATTCTCAGACTGTCCCTCAGAGATAGGTTAGTAGATACAGAATTGTACATAGATGCTGAGCATAAGGGTGGAATCCTGAATAACACTTAGCTTCCCTGGTTGAGATCTAGAAGATTATTGCCATAATTAAACTGGATGGAGAAAAGTTTCTAAGGCTTACCTGATCTGTCCAAAACTGCTTCCTCGTTTGTAAAATGGAGACAGTAGAATCTACCTGATGGGATTATTATAAGGATTAAGTGAGACAGTGGGTATAAAGCACAGTTCCTAGCCCTTTGAAGTGCTCATAAACACCAGTTGCTTCCGTCATCAACAGTGAGTTTTGAGAGCTTCCTAAGTGCCAGGCTCTGTGCCAAGTGCCTCCTTCCAAGTGTTGCACCAGTTTCCCTTTCCCCTTTCCCCTCTCCCTCCCTTTCCCTGGTTCCATCTGGGGCTGTCATGAAGCTGGGATTGACCTTCAGTCACCTAGCTAGCCCCACCTGACCTTGAACAAAGTTAAGCGACCAGCTGCTAAATCAAATCCCATCATCTGCCTAATACTGTAGCCACTAGCCAGATGTGGCTATTTAAAGTTAATTAAAATTAAATAAAATTTAAAATCCATTGACTATTTTCCCAAAGATTTATAAATGGCCAATAAACACATGAAAAGGTTGTCAACATCATTAGTTGTTAGGGAAGTAGAAATCAAAACCACAGTGAGATACCACTTCACACACACTAGGATGGCTATAATTGAAAAGACGGGTAATAACAAATGCTAGCAAGGATGTGGGGAAATTGGATCTCTCTTTGCATTGCTGGTGGGAATGTAATGTGGTGTAAGCACTGTGTAAAACACTCTTGCAGTTCCTCAAAAAGTTAGAGTTTCCATACAACCCAGCAATTCTCCTCCTAGATATATACCCAGGAGAACTGAAAACATATGTTCACACAAAAACTTGTACATCAGTGTTCAGAGCAGCATTATTCACAGTAGCCAAAATGTGGAAACAATTGAAATGCCCATTTTCTGATAAACGGATAAACAAAATGGGGTAGTCGTGTGCAGTGGAATATTACTCGGCCAGAAAAGAAATGAAGTACTGGTACCCGCTTCCACAAGGATGAACCTCAAAAACGTCATGCTAAGTGAAAGAAGCCAGACACAAAAGACCACATTTATATGAAATGTCCAGAATAGGCAAATCTCTTGAGACAGAAGCTAGATAGATCAGTGGTTGCCAGGGGCTGGGGGAGGGGGGGCATAATTGCTAAGGGTATGGGTTTTCTTTCTGAGATTATTTAAAAGTTCTGGAATTAGATAGTGCTTACTGACTGAGACACCTGTTCGTGAATATTACTAAAAACACTGAATTGTATACTTTAAAAGCATGAACTTGATGGTATGTGAATGACATCTCAGTGAACGTGTTCTTTTTAAAGCTTCCATTCCTTCGTTGCACCAGCCACATTTCAGGTGCTCAGTAGCTTCATGTTGCTGGTGGCTACAAAGTGGATGGTGCAGACTTAGAACATTTCCATCATTACAGAAAGTTCTATTAGGCAGTGATGATCTAGAGGAACTGAGTTTCTCAGTCTGGGACCAAAAGAAAGGCTCAGGGGAGTGAGGGGTAGGGAGGAAAAAGCACAGTCTGAAAATCACAGAGAATGGAATGGAAGACAGATTATGTGATTATGCTTTGGAGAAATGTTACTTTTGGGTAATTTTACTCTTTGCTGGCTTTCTGACTGTTCCACTGGGCAGCCCCAAAGTATTTTCATTTAATTCTCAAAACAAACCCAGGAAGTAGGCACTGTTGTTCTCACATTTTACAAATGAATTAATGGAGGCTTTACTGAGTTGAAGAGATTTGCACAGCTAGTGAGGGCGCAGCCAAGTTTCTTCCCTAGGTTGGGTCACTTCTAAGGTACTTTACTTCTGTGCTATATTGTTGCCCTCTCCTTACGGAATTTGGTTTGTTCTTGCCACCCATCCTCCACCCCCACTTTGTTGCCAGCCCAACGGAGAGCTATTCACAGTACCTTAAATGCCTTAGCAGAAGCAGGTCTGTTAGCCAGCCCTCTGTTGTCCTCCTGCCCTCACCCAGCACCAGGGTATACCTGTGCTCCACTCACCTCAACGCCCTGCTCAGACAGACCTGCCTTTGTGAAGCTTCCCTACCCTTCCAGGCTCAGCAGCCTTTTTCTGTTTCCGTCTCTGTAGTTAAGTTCTAAATAGTCCCAAAGCTAAAAGATATTTATCCACTAAGGAAACAATTAGGTCACGCAGTGTTGGGGGCTGCTGTCTCACCTGGGTGAAGTTGCAGGATGGATTCGTGTTTGTGACACCGTAAGACACTGAGCCCTATTTGTAGCTGCTGTGTTGGTGACTGTAACGAGGAAGGAAGTGGTCTTCTTGTCCAGGCCCTTGAATTCAATTTATGTACATTACCTCCTTTCCACTCCCAAAGGTCTGCCCTCTGCATCCTCACTGCTACAGTACTTGTCAAGTGCCTCTTACTATAGCTTTCTGCTTAGGCTCTTTGAACTCGATAGAAGACTGCCATGTTTTCATATTTTTCTATCTACAAAACTCTTGATGCTTAAAAAAAAAAAAAAAAAAGATACCTGATTGAAATCCGGAGCTTTTTATGGCTTTGCCTGGATTCTGAGGTCATCTTGTTCTAACCTTATGCTAACCTCAGTTTATTGTCTCGTTTTGGTAGAGCATATCCTCCAGTAGCTTCTGGAGAAAGATTGAATGGGAAGTAACTTTTTTTTTTAAGATTTTATTTATTTGACAGAGAGAGATAGCGAGAGCAGGAACACAAGCAGGGGGAGTGGGAGAGGGAGAAGCAGGCTCCCTGCTGAGCAAGGAGACTGATGTGGGGCTCGATGCCAGGATCCTGGGATCATGACCTGAGCCGAAGGCAGACTCTTAACGACTGAGCCACCCAGGTGCCCCGGGAAGTAACTTTTGAGACTGTGTATAACATGCTAAATAAGAGCCTACATCCTAATTCCCAGAACCTGTGAATATATTGCCTTACATGGTAAAAAGGTCTTTGCAAATGTCATCAAGGTAAGCATTTTGAGGTGGGGAGATTATCCAGGTGAGCCCCATGGAAATAAGGGTCTTAATAAGAGGGAGGCAGGAGGTGTGCCCCATGTCAATAAAAGGGTCCTTGTAAAAGGAAAGCAGGAGGCTCAGAGTCAATAGAAGGAGACATGACAACAGAACTAATCGGGGTGATGCGCTTTGAAGATGGAGAAAGGGGCCATGAGCCAAGGAATACAGCGGCCTCTAGAAGCCAGAAAGAGCAAGGAATCAGATTCTCCCCGATGCCTCCAGAAAGAATGCAGCCGACACCTTGATTTTAGACTACCAACCTCCAGAACTGTAAGAGAAAAAAAATCTGTTCCTTTAAGCCACTAAGTTTGTAGTAATTTTTTACAACAGCAGTAGGAAACTATGAACACACCGTGTATGGAAATGTCATTACTATGCCCTTTGACTTGATAGAGAGTTCATGTAGACATAATTTATATAGCTATTAAGATAGAATTCCAGCCTGGAAATAATTTGCTCTCAGCTTTGAAGGCACTGCTACATTGTTCTCTCTAAACCTCTTTATCTTATGTGATTTTTTTTTTTTCATTTTACCCTCTACCTGCTTTTTATTTTTTTATTTTTTTTAAAGATTTATTTATTTATTTGAGAGAGCGAGAATGAGCGAGAGTACATGAGAGGGGGGAGGGTCAGAGGGAGAAGCAGGCTCCTCGCTGAGCAGGGAGCCCAATGTGGGACTCGATCCCGGGACTCCAGGATCATGACCTGAGCCGAAGGCAGTTGCTTTAACCAACTGAGCCACCCAGGCGCCCTCTACCTGCTTTTTAGACTTTATCCCTGGGGTTCTCAAATATCATGATATATACTTTGGTATGGATGCTCTTATATTCACTTTATCGGGCACTTTGCAGGCCTATCAATTTGAAGATTCATTTTCTTCAGTTGTGGAAAATTAGATATTTTGATAATGCTTTCCCTTCTATTTGTTTTTTCTTCGGAACTCTTATTTCTTGGATTTTGACCCTCCAGTTTTACATTCTCTCATATTTTTCCACGTGTTCTCTTGTTTTACTTTCTGGAGGTTCCCTTCCAACTTATTTTCCAATTCTGTAATTCATTTCTAAGAGCTGTTTTTCCCCCCCGATTGACTTTTTTTTTTGTTTCTTGGGTGCTAGATCTAATGTCTTCAAAGAGAAAGATCATTACTTTGGCATTTTCTTTCCCCTATATTGTCTGTTTTCCCCATTTCTTTTTCCCTTTCTCAGTCTTGGTACCTTTCATATTAGAGGTATTCCTCAAGCGTCTTTAGCAGGTTATTTCTGTTAAGGAACAGTTGATTGGAAACCGTGTTCTTGAGAGGGGCTTGTTGACTCCTGGGTTTGGCTCTGGTGTGACTGGGGGGAAAACCTGGGCATTTATGGGGAACTCTCTATCTGTTCTGTTTTCTACAGCCAGTTTTTCTATATAGGACTCCTTGAATCTCTTATGGGAGGGAAGTTGGTGGTAATATGCTTACCTCTAGTATTCAGAAGCCCAGCCTGAAAGAGCTCGCTCTGTCACCATCGGCCATGAAAACTTACTTCTTCCTCCTGGTTTTCAGTAAGGCATCCCATTTCTGTTCCCAGTTATGATTGGAGCTCCCAAGCTCAGGGAACGCTTTGGTTCAGTCTTTCCTGAGAGTAACTTCAGTATTCTGTGTGTGTGTGTGTGGTTGCGGGGGGAGTGTTTGGGGTGGAAGCAGTTGCCTGCCCTGCTGCTCTGGCTGATGAGAAAACCGAGAGTCTTATTGTTCTTTTAAAGGAATTTTCAGCCACCCCCCCTTTATTTTTTTTTTTTTTGTCCATTTTTTAAAAAGTAGACACCATACCCAACATGGGGCTTGAACTCACAACCCTGAAATCGAGTCACATGCTCCACCCACTGAGCCAGCCAGGTGTCCCAAGCTGCCCCCCCCCCCGCCTTTAAAAAAAAAATTCTATTTCCTTTAAGTGTCCCTGGAAACTGCAGTTCTTGGGCTTTTACCTTCTGCTTTTTCCAGGGCCCTCAGGAATGAACTAGCTCACTTGGCTTCAGTTTAGATTCCCCTAGTGCCGGTGCTTGGCAGAAAGAAAGCTACAACCAAGCTACTTCTTTTCCAAATGCTTTTTCTTTCTAATTTTGTGGTTGTCCCTCCTTTGCTGTCAGGTTCTCGCTGACTTTCTTGATCTTTTAAGTTCATATCTTCTCTAATTCCACTCATGGTCTCTAGAGGGAGGTAGATAAATGCTTACATTCAATCAGCTGTGTTTAATCAAAAGCCCCTTCCTCCCTTGAAACTTTTTTTCCCCCCTTGGATTTCTTTTTTTTTTTTTTAAGATTTTATTTATTTATTTGAGAAAGAGAATGAGAGAGAGGACACGAGAGGAGAGCGGTTCAGAGGCAGAAGCAGACTCCCCGCTGAGTGGGGAGCCTGATGCGGGACTCGATCCTGGGACTCCAGGATCATGACCGAAGGCAGTCGTTTAACCAACTGAGCCACCCAGGTGCCCCTCCCCCCTTGGATTTCTAATTATTACTTCGACATCTGGTTCTACCCTTAGAATATGAGCTTCTCGAGGGCAGGAACTAGGGTTTTTACATCTCCAGCCCTTGCATAATGTCTGCCGTGTAGTAGGCTTATTAAATGAATGAACTTTGAATGTGTGCCCCAACCCACACATTCAGAGTTCAGGCAGTTTACAAGTCTGCCTTGGCTTTTACTTTCTGCTTGTGAAGAAACTTCAAATCAGCGAAATCTCTCTAGTAGGTAAGTTGGGAAGCTCTCCTCTTTCCTTGATCCTTGCTTATTCCTTACCCACAGTTCCCCACATGCATCCAGCCTTCCAGCACACCAAGAATCTGTCATAGCTTGAAGCCCCTTCTGGCTGTCTCATTCCCCAGATCTCCCTTTTGCACGTTTGGCTGAAGTCCTATTTGCCCCAACCAGTACGGCAAGCTTAGGCAGCTGTGATGTTTGTTTGCTAATGATCCCTATTGTTTTCAACAAAGCTGCAGGCGTGGGGCTTTCCCTTGGAGCTCCAAATCAGGTCAGCTCCCTTTAATGGCCGAGTCCAGGGAGCTACAGTGCCATGGAATTGTAATGGGGGGGGGGGGGAATGGAAGCAGCCCCAAGTTAGAAAGCCACAGACACTGTTTGTTTTATCTAGGATTGTTCATGGCTGAGTTCCTCATTCTGCCATTGGAAGTCCTGCCCCCCACCTTATGTTTTTCAGTGTATTTTTTTTAATACCATTTATAGTTTGATAGCTTTTCACTTAGAAGTACTTACTCCTGTCCTAGGTATAATTCATTATAAATTCTCATGGCTGTGTATCGTCTGATTTGGATGTCTCCTAATTTATTTGATATTTCCCCTGTTGTTGGCTTCAGATAATTACTTCTTGCCATTTTATGTAAACTTTTTATGTCAAACAACCTATTATCCTTGTCTTTCAAATATTTTTCAAGTTCACCTTTTGATTCTGTTCCTGATGAGTGTGGATATGCAGAAACTGAAAATCCTACAGAAGTAGCCTCTTCATTGGGTGTAATTAGATCTTTTAGCTGGACTGTTTAACGGGAAGGGGTAGCCTCAGAAAGGTAACCATGTATCTTCAACATTAAAGCTTCAGAATACACATTAAGTAGCTAATACTTTTGTATTCAGCTGCCCTTTCCTTTGAATAGGAGTCTAATTGATTAGAAATATATATGTATATATAGAATCTATCTAATTTACATCTTATCCAAAATGCATCAGTGATTTCTAGTTCTGGTCTCTTTAAGGGGGAGTGATACCTTAATGAACTGCAGTCTATCCAGGATCCTTTCAGGTAATTTACAGGGCCCACTGCCCCCCCCCCCCAGTCTTTTGCAGATTTGTCACCCACATTTAATTAAGCATCACCTTTATAACATAACTCTTGGTAAGTAGGCAACTTAATTTGTAGGGCTCATGGACAAGTGCGGTACGTAGTAGTGTTAGCACTAAGCAGTGGGCATGCTGTGGGCACTCATTAGGTTTCCTTAGGTTTCTACACCAGGGTGGGGATGAGTCAGTCTGTGGAATTGGTTAAGAGGAGTTTGATTAGGAGAGCTTCTACCATAGTCCAATTCTGTCAGTACTTCCCTTTATGTCTGTAATTGTTTTTTTTTAATGTTTTTATTTATTCATGAGAGTCAGAGCGAGAGAGAGGCAGAGGCAGAGGGAGAAGCAGGCTCCCCGCCTAGCAGGGAGCCCAATGCGGGACTCGATCCCAGGACCCCGGGATCATGACCTGAGCCGAAGGCAGACGCTTAACCATCTGAGCCACCCAGGCGCCCTGTCTGTAATTGTTTTGATGCTGAAAGTCCTTCCCTTCCTGAGAGTCCTGTAGAAATTCACCTACATTTGTCTTTGTTTTGATTTCTTACATTTGACTTTTTGATTCATCTGTGAGTTATTGTTGTTCACCATGATGGATCTAAATAGATTTTCCATCCTCAAATAATGTGCCAGTTTTTCCAGTATAGCAAGTGCTTTCATAAAAGTGATCAAAAGTGTCATTTCTAGTTCTCAACAATTAGTCTAGTCTTGGGAGTGGAAAGTCCGTATTGTCCTTGGGGTTAGGGCAGGGCAGGTAGAGAATTGTGAGAGGTGAGTGTGTGCATGCATGAAAAAGTGAATTGGGTAATTAGGTAAGAATAGTGTTAGCAAGAAGTGGATAATTCTCAAGGAACGTCTTTTAAAACCCAGGCCCTGCCCCAAATGGCCATTTTAAGGGGTAGCTGAGCTCTCTATTTGTGTAATAGTGAGGTAGAGTAGTTTATTAAGCAGCTTAAAAAGCATAAACAGGCAGTTTTTTTATTTTTTAGAGAGGGGAGGGGGAGAGAGAATCCTAAGCGGGTTCCATGCTGTTCGTGGGACTCCATCTCACAACCCTGAGATGACCTGAGCCGAAATCGAGTCAGACCCTTAACCGACTGAGCCACCCAGGCGCCCCTTAAGTAGCTTATTAATAAAGGGTATGCCAGCAAGGAAGGAATTAAGCAAAGTTCTATGGATACTGTCAAATTTGAAAGCATGATTTACCCTCCTCTGTGTTACCAGTTTCTGCTGGGAAATTCTTTATGGTAATTTCATTGAATTATGGTGCATTTCATGTAAGCCTTTCTCTGGAGTAAGTTGACAGTGCAAATAATTGCTTTTTCCTGGGCCATAGCGTTAGGTCAGCTAGTGAAATACTGAGTCTAATACTGTTTAAGGCTGTGGACAGCTTCCAAGTATTACATGGAAAATACGGAATTAATATTAAGGAATTGCTGTGAAGCAAAGGTTACTAGTGAAATTTTATTATACAGTGGTATTAATGCTGGTTTTATCTTTTAAAGTGTTTAAATGATCACTGTATGAATTTTACTTTCAAAATATTTAGTGTTGATAGGTTCTATCTAAGCTTCCCAACATTTATTTGTATTATAAGTCAATTCAGAGTGACTCATCAGCATCCTATTCAAGCAAACAACCAATATGGGAGATTTGTTTCAGCTGCAGGGCCTTATTTTTTTAGTAAACACGCAATGTTACATTAGTTTCAAGTGTAAGACCTAGTGATTCCACAACTTTACACACTATGCTGTGTTCACCACAAGTGTAGCTACCATCTGGTATTTTTTATTTTATTTATTTATTGATGTAGTGTTCCATGATTGTTTGCATATAACACCCAGTGCTCCATTCAATACATGCCCTCTTTAATACCCATCACCAGGCTAACCCATCCCCCCACCCCCCTCCCCTCTAGAACCCTCAGTTTGTTTCTCAGTCCATAGTCTCTCATGGTTCGTCTCCCCCCTCCGATTTCCCCCCCTTCATTTTTCCCTTCCT